>NC_044921.1:10397337-10429416 GCF_003576645.1 Ipomoea triloba
CATCCTAATTTTTCTTGGAATAATAACTAGAATAATTTTCAACCAATTGCTCCACCTCAACCAAAAAAACCATCTTGGGAGGATTCTTTGAATACTTTTATATAGGCCTGTAATAAAGTGGCGTCACACTTTGGACTCCCACATCCTCATTCGGTTGGGGCATTTCATCGAACACTTTGTCTACCACTCCTCTCGGATTTTGTCCTTTCGGACCAAGAGCGGAGATGTGGGTGAGTGAGACTCGTGAGCGGCCGCTATCGCGCACACACTCACTTCCTTTGGGTTTGCTACCTAATGTGGCCGCAAAATGCACAAAGCTTGAAGAACATCATCCACACAAGTTCAACATCCAACAAGCAAGCAATTCACAAATCAAAGCAATAATATTAAACATCCACATAGATCTACCATGGGGCCACCAATCCCCTATCTAATCTATTCTAGCATACTAAGAAACAAGAAAAGGAAAAGGAGATTCAAAGAAACAAGTATTGATTTAAAATTTGAAGAGAATGGTTACCACCCTTGAAAAAGGGGATCTTTACAAGCCTTGATCTTGAATTCCCAATCTTCCTTCTTGCCCTTGATCTATTCTAAACTATGAAAAGAAGGAATTTTCCCCCAAGAGGGGAGAAAACCCTCTAGATCTATCTAATCTATTCTAGCATACTAAGAAACAAGAAAAGGAAAAGGAGATTCAAAGAAACAAGTATTGATTTAGAATTTGAAGAGAATGGTTACCACCCTTGAAAAAGGGGATCTTTACAAGCCTTGATCTTGAATTCCCAATCTTCCTTCTTGCCCTTGATCTATTCTAAACTATGAAAAGAAGGAATTTTCCCCCAAGAGGGGAGAAAACCCTCTAGATCTATCTACTCTATTCTATCCTATGCTATGAATTTCTGATCTCTTCTCCTCCCCCCTTAGGTTTAGGGCAAAAGGGATTTATATAGGTGACAAAGAAAGAGGAACAAATTTCCCAAAATGGCCCTTGGCCCGACCACGCTTGTTCACACGCGTGTGAGCGGCGTGGTGGCTCTCTGGAATAATTCCACGCCTAGCCACACGCGTGTGAGGCTGCGTGGGACGCTACTGCATTTCGGCTTGTTTGTCTTTTGCTCTATTTTAGCTTCAAATCCCTCTCCAACCTGTGAAATACTTCAAAGCTCTTCCTAGAAATGTTGTTAGAAGAAATTGATCGCATTTGAGCTAAAATGCATGCAATTGTTGTAATCGGATGTCAAAACGATGCGCTTTTAATCTAATAAAGACCCCTTATAAGTGCTATCCTTGGCGCTTATCACCCAACAAAAGAGTATAAGGGGACAGACACCAGGTATGTATGAAGTTAACTCAAATGCTAGGTTGGAAATTTAGGTGTCTGAGTTAGCAAAACAAGTGAAAAGCATGTGTTCTATGATGAGTATGAAGCAAAATAATGCATCTATGTTTGAAGAACACGTTAATAATTTCGAACAGGCCAATGCAATGAATAGTTTTAATCAAAGGCCTAGAAATGACCCGTATTCTAACTCTTATAATCCGGGTTGGAAAAACCATCCTAATTTTTCTTGGAATAATAACTAGAATAATTTTCAACCAATTGCTCCACCTCAACCAAAAAAACCATCTTGGGAGGATTCTTTGAATACTTTTATATAGGCCTGTAATAGACAGCAAGAAGCAAATGACCAGCGGTTCCAAATGCAACAAGAAGCAAACGATCAACGGTTCCAATGGACTGAGACATCACTTGCCAAAACTGAAGCTTCACTTTCCAGAAATGAAGCTTCCACGAGAAAATTGGAAGTCCAAGTGGGGCAAATTGCCGAAACTCTACAAGGCCATGTGCCAGGTAAGTTACCTAGCCAACCTGAAGAAGCTAAGGTTATGACTGTGTTAAGAAGTGGTAAAGTTATTGAAAATGTTGTTAAAGAAAATATCACTTCTAAACAAGCTGAAATAGTTGAAAATTTGAATGTCGATAATGATGCTAAAAAGGGTGAACCCAAATTGCATAAATCTAATGATCCTTATGTGCCCCCTAAGCCATATGCTCCCGCAGTTTCATTTCCTGGTAGATTGAAAAATTCAAAGTTTGATAAATCATTTTCTGAAATTTATGATTGTTAGGAATAAAATTGTAATAGTTTTGATGAGCCAAATTGTAATTTTAGAAATCCCGGCCCCTATTTTATTTTTAGAGTGTAGAGTTTGGACCCGGAAGACAAGTCATGACAATAGTTTAGTTCGAATTATTGTATTATAGATTACTTTTTGTCATGACTCTTGTAAGTCATTTGCTTCCACTATACACATGAGTGTATATGATCCAATGGATAAAGCCGAATCATCATTGAAAGAAGGCACAGTTTCGAATCCTATTGAGAATATTTTAAGCTCTGAAGAAGCTAGAAGTGCCACGATCCAAGTCCAAGAGGAAGTCAATGGAGCTAGTCAAAGTCAAGAAGTCAAAGGGAGGAAGAAGTTCAAGATCCACTATCTCTACAACATACGCTACACAATGCTGAGAAGGATCAAATATATTTATTTGATGAATATGATTGAATGAGTTGTAATGGAGAAATGGTTAAAAGCTTGGAAATATACCTAATGGTTTAGTGTTTGAATCCCACTTGCTACATTTTAATATTAAGGAAGAAGATTTGGAGCTAGTCACATGGCCAAGTCTTTGGAGCTAATTCTTGGTCAATGGAGCTAGTTTTGGTCAATGGAGCAAGTGATGGGGGAAGTCAAAGTCAACATGGAGCAACTTTGCATGGATTACATACGCGTGAACACTACACCATTTCTACAAGTGTGAAAGCTATTTTAAAGCACTATGGAGCATGCTATGGAGCAACTAAGAGTGGAACTTATACATAGTCATTTTTGCATGTCTCAAATATTCTACAAGGTTTAGTACGTGATGCCATGAACTAGAAGAAACTTGAAGGTGGTGATTTTCTGAAGATTATTGTTCATACTCAAGCAAGAGTCACCCGGTAAATATTTTGAAAGAACAACTTGCCCAAGATCAAAATCAAGAATGCAACAAAGTCAAAAATATCAAGCTCCGAAGGATACAAAGTCTGCAATATCAAGCTGAGAAGGCAACAAAGTCAAAAATTGGAGGCTACAAGTTTCAAGGATCAATCAAGCCGTAAAAGAAGACTTTGTGAGCAATTTACAGAGGTAATTTGTCAAACGTTACCAGCGACATTAAATGTGCAGATCAAAATGGAGATCTTATCAGATCAATTTGGCAAGTTATCAGATCAACGGTATGGTCATTAAATGAGAAGGTATGGCCATCAAGATAAGATTGGAATGACCAATCAGATCAAGTGAACGTTCAAAATTTGAATGTTCATAACGGGCAAATAATTCCTTGAATTATAAGAAGCCCAAGAAGACTTGAAGACAAGCACGAAACACAAGTGAGAACGGTTAAGATCTGAACGGTGAATGCGATCAAAATTAAAAAGTGCTGAGATATTAAGCTATACACGAGAGGAATTCAAGTCTTAGAAAAGAAATCTTTATTTCTTTAAACAACAGTTGTATCTCTGCTGAGAGTAGAAAGGAGTGTAGCTGGGTGCGTAACACTCGTGAGAACTAAGTGCAGCTTTGTGCGTAACACTTGGTTGAAACGTAGCTTTGGGCGTAGCGTTCGGGAACGTAGCTTTGTGCGTAGCGTTCGGGGAGCGTAGCTTTGTGCGTAGCGCTCGGGAGCTTAGCTTTGTGCGGAGAGCTCGTGGTTGAGTGTAGCTTTGTGCGTAGCACTCGGGAGTTTCACTATTGTATCTGGGTGATTGAAGATAGTGGAAATCTTCCTTGGAGAAGGAAGAAGTGGAGTAGGAGAATTACACCATCTCTGAACCACTATAAATCTCTGCCTCTCATTTACTTTACTGCACTTTTAGTTATTTGCATGTTTTAACTCACTAACCCTTTACGTACTCTGTTGATCATATCATCTGGGTTTGTGTGTTCCCACGTTCGCATGTGGCTCAGACTTTGCATACATATTCTTTGAGCTATTCTAAGTATTTCCAACGTATTGCATGTCAAGTATCTCTTTAGTTTTACGCAGTTTTATTTTATAGCACTTTACCGTACGATATTCTGCTGCACATTTCAAGTTGAATTTATTCACTTGAAATCTCTGTTGTTGAAGTGTTATAAAATTTTAAATTGTTTGAAAAGTCTATTCACCCCCCCCTCCCCCTCTAGACTTTTCACCACTCTATCGGGACCAACAAGTGGTATCAGAGCGGTTGTCTATTGAGTCAATATTTGGCTGCTAGATAGATCTCATAAAACTTCAAGATGAAGAGAGACTTAGCTCCGAACCTATTATTTTCATTAGATAAATTTGATGATTGAAAAATACGTATGCAGGTCCATTTATCGAACAAAAATCCTACGTGGACTACCGTCAAATTGGGACATGAAAGTCACGGCCATGCGAGACCATAGGGATCTCAAAAGTCTTACAACCGACAAGCTCTTTAGTGATCTAAAAGCTTATGAGTTTGAGATGAAGACAAGAAAAGAAGAAGAACGCGAAGAAAGAAATACCGCACTAGTCACCGAACAACCGTCTACATCGAGGTCAGTAGATAATAGTGAATTTTTATCTGACGAAAATTTTGCGTTGTTTGTTAGGAAATTTAAGAAGTTCATGAGGAAGAAGAATAGCAAAAACTTTCCTCAAGCCAATACATCGACATGGACGGAAAAGGAAGGTCCAGATGCAAACTTGTGTGTTACAATTGTAGACAGCCAGGACACTTTATGGCAGAATGTCCTTATCCAAAAGTGAGCAAAAACCAAGGTGATAATGCTCAGGAGGACACCAAGGCAAAAGAAAGAAGATTCAAGAAAGACAAAAGAAAAGCTTTAATTAGTGACCCACTTGAGTCAAGTGATAGTGATGAGTCATCTAGTTGAGAAAGTGACACCTCAAAGGATGACAATGCTTTATTCTGCATGGATGCTTCAAGTAGTTCATCAACTCAAGATTTATGCTTAATGGCGCATGAAGTTGAAGAAGATGAGGTAACATCTAAATCTTTTGATTCTGCGCGTACTTCTTTTTCTAGAGAGTCCTTCTCTCAATTTATGAGAGATTGTCAGACCGTTATGGACACTCACTCTCAACTCGAAGAGCGCAATAAATTTTTGATTCTTGAAAAAGATGAAATAAATGAAAAATTGCAAAATGCTCTGTCCGAGGTGAAAGAATTGAAGGCTAAAATTACTTACCTTCAAGAAGAGTGTAAATCAAGGGAAGTGAGAGAACACAACCTCAGGGGAGTAATAGCCACATTTACTCATTCATCCAAAATAATGGATAAAATGGAAAATATCCAGAAACCCTCAGGAGATAAAACCGGTTTAGGTTATAATCCATCGTGTTCTCAAGCCTCTCAGAAGTTGACCAATTCTACTACGACTTTAGATAATAAAGTTCAAGTGGTGAAATTTGTCAAAGGTCAAGATTGCACAGTGAGACAAGGAATTGGTTATCAAAAAATTGCCAAAAATAGTACTGTTGGGCCAAAGCCTTATTATCGAAACATTTTGCCCAATCAGTCAAAGAAAAGGCAAAGTTTTGTTCCCTTAAGGAAATATTCCAATGAGTTTAGTGCAAAACAACATTTGAAAAAGGGAAGATTTTCGAATGGTGGGCCAGGGAGATTTTATCCCTCTGAGCAATGTTAGTACAAAGAAATTAAACCATGGGTAAAATCAAGGTTTAATTCCTTTAAGGTCTCTTCCCAAGTGCCTAAAAATTGAGTCAATTTTCAAAATCGGGCACCGAAAGTCTTTTCCAAAATCAGTTATGATTATAAAGTCAACAATGGTTACAAATCACCTTTACTTGGTTCAGTAAGGACAAGGTGGATTTGGGTACCAAAAATCACTAACCCCCAAGGACCCAAGCAAAACTGGTTACCTAAAAATGTTTAATTTGTTTACAGGAAGTTTGGTACTTCGATAGTGGATGTTCGCATCACATGATTGGAAATAAATCTAGACTAGTGAATTTTAAGAATATCGAAGGACCAAAAGTAGTTTTTGGAGGAAAAGATCGATACGGCCAAACCAAAGGAATCGGAACAGTTGAGCGTAACGGATTAAAAGTCGAAGACGTATCATACGTAGAAGGACTCAAATTCAATCTCTTCAGTACAAGTCAATTTTGTGACAAAGGTTATTTAGTTGAATTTTTCAAAGACAAATGTCAAGTGAAAAATGAAACTACTGGAAAAATTGTACTGAAAGGAACGAGAAAGAGGAACATGTACGTTGTTGATTGGTCTATAACAAAGGAGTCAATATGCTTAGTTGCCAACAACACAAATGCTACAAGCTGGGAATGGCACAAGAAGCTGAATCATCTGAACTTTAAAACGATCAACAAGCTCGCATCAAATGATCTAGTCAAAGGACTACCCAAAATAGTTTACAAAAAAGATCAGATTTGTGATGCATGTCAAAGAGGAAAGCAAATCAAATCTTCATTCAAGTCAAAGACACAAGAATCATCATCAAGACCTCTTAGTCTACTGCACATGGATTTATTTGGTCCAGTAGACCCAGTAAATATGAGTGGTAAGAAATATACACTTGTTATTGTTGATGATTTTTCCAGGTACACATGCACTATATTTCTCAACAAGAAAAATGAAGTTGAAAGGAAGTTACCAGAATTGTTGAAGCAACTTCAAATCGAGAAGGAACTCAAAATAGCAAAAATACGTACGGATAGAGGTACAGAGTTCGTAAATGGCGTGATTCAAGACTACTGCAGCATGCAAGGAATTTTACATCAATTATCAGCTGCAAGGACACCGCAACAAAACGGTGTTGCCGAAAGAAGAAACCAAAGAAGCCGCACGAGTAATGATTACGGGAGCCGACTTACCGAAACGATTTTGGGCAGAAGCAATTAATACTGCTTGCTACACCCAGAATAGAAGCCTTATCAACAAGCTGCACAACAAAACACCATATGAATTATGGAAAGGGAGAAAACCTAACCTTAGCTATTTTCATTCTTTTGGATGCAAATGTTTTGTTCTGAATAATGGCAAAAGCTATCTAAAAACTTTTGATGAGCGTGCAGATGAAGCTATATTTCTTGGATATTCATCTACCAGCAAAGCGTTCAGAGTATGGAATAAATCTACGATGGTGGTAGAAGAATCACTTCATGTCGTGTTCGATGAATCGTCAAAAGCCAAGGAAATTGATGATCCAAAAATTGGTAATAATGTTCCAAATAATTTTATTATTACTAATGAAGCTTCAAGAGACAATGTTTTACAGGGATTAAAAGATTTGGAAATTAAAGACTCTAATACAGAGCAAAATGGCGCACCATGCGCAGGAAATGCAAGAAATGAAGAAGTGGAAGTTGTAGAGCAAGTTGGAGTGGAAGTTAATGCAAGGGATGGAGTGGAATCTTTAGAGGAAGTTGTGGAGGAAGTTGGAATTAATGGTGGGACCCAAAGTGAACCCACTAATTTTTCCTCTCTCTCTACACGTGAGAATGAACCCATTCTGCCACCCACTTCACAAAACAATTTTCAACCAGATTTGAGATGGCTCAAAAATCATCCACAAGATTTAATTATTGGAGATGTGCATGAAGGCGTGAAAACCAGATCAGCAGCAAGAGACGCAATGTTCTCGTGTTTCCTATCTTAGATTGAACCCAAGGAGATAGATGAAGCTTTAAGTAATCCTAGTTGGATTGAAGCCATGCAAGAAGAGCTGAATGAATTTCAAAGAAACGACGTATGGGAGCTTGTTCCAAGACCAGGCAATCACAACGTAATTTGTACAAAATGGGTCTTCCGGAATAAAGCAAACGAAGATGGCACCATTGTTAGGAATAAAGCGAGACTAGTTGCAAAAGGCTATTCACAAGAAGAAGGAATAGATTTTGATGAGACTTTTGCTCCAGTGGCAAGATTAGAAGCAATCCGCATTTTCCTAGCATATGCAGCGTACAAGAATTTTATAGTCTACCAAATGGACATAAAAAACGCGTTTCTGAACGGCTTACTTGAAGAGGAAGTATATGTTGAGCAACCACTCGGATTTGAGGTAAAAGGTGATGTTGACAAAGTCTATAAACTAAAGAAGGCATTGTACGGCTTAAAACAAGCACCTCGAGCTTGGTACGATACCTTGTTAATGTTCTTAATTAGTTGTGGTTTTACCAAAGGACTAGTTGACAAAACCTTATTTAAAATTCAAGAAAATAATCACATTTTATTAGTACAAATTTATGTTGATGATATTATTTTTGGAAGTACTGATGAATCTTTATGTGAGAAATTTTCTAAGCTCATGCAGAACAGGTTTGAGATGAGCATGATGGGTGAATTGAACTACTTCCTTGGATTACAAGTTAAACAAATGAAGGAAGGAATTTTCATAAATCAAGCCAAGTACACCAAAGATTTGATCAGAAAATTTGGCTTAGAAAGAAAAAGCTCAGTCAAAATTCCCGTGAGTACAACACAGCAATTAAATAAGGATGACGAAGGAACGGACGTTAATCTATCCTGCTAAACATATAGACTTCGGGACCCTGCCTAGCGTCCCATGTACTTTTGATTCAAGAAATGCCCCAAGGTGTAGGACATTCTTGAATTCCCATTCAAACTGTAACACCCCAATTTTCACATATTGGATTTATTACAAAATCCCTAATAATACATCGCGGAAGCTTACATCTAACCAGCAGAAAACTGGGTGCTACCGCCACACCTAGAGTGAATTCTATCACCTCTTTGACAAACTCTACTCTAAGTGCACAGGCTAAACTTACAACATTAACAACAATCCCTGTCTACATCAAAGAGTAGACCCCAACCACATATATATGCACATATCACGACACATACACCCACCACATATACACACACGGCATATACATATATATTTATACCTAAATACATAATTTCCCCACTTCATAGCATATGTACACCACATAACATATAGGTTTCATGTACACCAATCAACAACAATTCATAACCTAGCTATCAATTATCTATTTTCAAATAACCTCAACCAAATAAGGGGATTCCTTACCTCAAGAAGGTTTACTAACACCGTAGGAACAACTCTTGGATCTTTTCCCCAAATTCACCTTAAATCCTATGATCAAAATCAACACCATAACACAATATTTTAAGAAACTAAGCTTAGATTCAAGCTCTAGGAAGGAATGCAAAGCTTTCTACCGAATAAAATCGAAATCTTACCGAATAATCTTGAGAGTTGTGAAGAAATTTGGCTATGGAAGCAAGGTTTTAATGGTGGAGGGAGATGAAGAATCACACACTCTCTCACCCTTTCTCTCTTTTCGGCAATTTGAAGGGAAATGGGGAAAAATAAATGGGAACAAAGCTTTTATATTTTCCCTTATGTGATAAGAATGAGGAGTCTTGAAGACTAAGTCACATTGGATCATCCCTTATAAGATAAGAATGAGGAAGATGTGGATAAAATTGTGACACTTGTCAAAGTCTTATGGTTCCTCAAGAAAAATATCTTCAATTGGACTGGTAAGGGTTAAAACAGATGAATTCTCGGTAGAAAATAATCTAAATCCAATAATTTTCGAAACCACAAATTTATTGCAGTCTAAACCTCAAAATTGGGCTAGGTTCGGTACACCGCGAAATTCCGCGAGATACGATCACAAATAAATTTTGGCTGCTATGGGCTAATCTAATTAAATAGGAAATTCAAGAATAATAGTATGATGTCTAAAAATCCATTTCCTAGGACAAACGGGTCCGAACACAAGTTCCTAAAAATTTTACGGTTCGTGACCGGCACGCATGATCGCAGCTTATTGGAATTAGTGAGGGGTTACACAAACAAATGAAGAACAAAGTGTATAATTGAAAGGTTTATGGCTTCAAACACTCCCCTTGATTTCTCGAAGGTAGTGCGATCTTCCCCTATTTTGTCATTCTCTCTTCCAACCCCGATGTTCTTGTCAATTTTATCATAAGGTTGAGACCATATCCCTCTACTGGAAGTCATATCACCCCCCTCAATTCCCTCGAACAAATCAAATGTGAAAATTCCCTCCTTATCCATCATCTCTTTCTCACACTCTCTATTCTCATCTCCCCACTCTAATGGTCTAAAAGAATCATCCTTTTCTTTTTCAGAATATAACAAAGTAATCTCCCTTTCACTTATCAACTCATCTCGTCCCATGTCATAGGATTCATTTTCCAAGAATTTAAAACTATCATATTCATCTTCAAACAAACTAGAATCCCTATGATTTCCAAGCAATATATCACGATTTACTATAGAGTCATCCTCCCAAAAATTAAAGCAATCATAGTCGCAAGCAATAGAAATATCAATGCGTAGGGAGTCGTCTTTACAAGGAGCATGAGTATTTTTTTCAAAACTTTCGCACTAATTGATAAAATTGTCAACAAAGCCTATGGAATCATTCTCCCGGAAATAAAAACATTCAGTATCATAAGAATATAAATCATTGTTGCATTGTAAAAGGGAGTCATCCACTCGAGTGTCAAAAGTAAATCTATCAAGAGAACATGGACTTTCGAAGGTTGATGTTGTGAGCGTAGTGGAAGTGAATGTTAAGGTGGATGTGCGATATGGAGGGTGTTAAAACGAAGAGTCATAAACTCCCCGAGTGTCGTATCTCTCGCTGATGGTAAATTAGAGAATATACGGCTTTGCTACCTTGGTTTGTTTGAATAACGTTAAGTTGGAGCATGTGGATATTGGTAAAAAGGGAATGTTAATAAGGCAAGGGTTGATAAAATGACGAAGTAAGCAAAGGGAAATAAGGGCGGATGAGGCTAAGATATCATGGAGATTGGTTCAAAGCGCAAGGTAGAGTGTTGATTTCTATTGAGTTATGATTGAAGGAGCTTGGAACATAGTCTTGAGTGGCGTCACACTCAAGCTCCCAATCCTCAGTCGGTTGGGGAATTTTATCGAACACTTTGTCTACAAGTTCCCTCCGGATCTCATCTTCTCAGATTGAGAGCGGGAGATGTGGGTAGTGGGCTACATCTCTTTGCGATATCTCGCCAAAGAGATGATCCTATACTCTTGAAGAGATCGGGGCCCTCGATCTAACAAGATCATACAAAACTTACACACAAATTCAACATTCCCCAAAGAAATCAAACTCATTCATCAATGTAGATCATGAACACCAATCATCCACTCAATCTAGCCCCTATCCTAGGGATTAGCCTCTCATAGGCTTTAGCAACATCAAAGCATCAAAATAGAAAAGCATATCTACAAGATTAATATAAAAAGTAAACAACTTTAAGGAAAAAGGAAAGGCAAGAGTAATCCAAAGAGAAAGCAAGTCTTTAATGGAAGAAGTTACCCAAAAGATCTTCAAAGCTATGGAGATCTAGTGTTTCCCTCCAAGGAGCTCCTCCTCCTCTCCTAGTCCTCTCTAAACCTAACCTAAAAATGTAGAATGGAAAATGTGACAAAAGACTCCCTAAACCTAGCTGAAATGTCCCTTAAATACTAAGACATCGCGCAGATTTTCTGGTGCCGCCCCACGTCTGCCACACGCGTGTGGACTGGCGTGGACGGTTACTGGAATATTTCCACGCCAGCTCACACGCGTGTGAGGCTCGTGGGCGTGGTTTCTTCATTTTCATTTCCTTTTGTTGTTTCCGGTTTGGTCTTCGTGTGCTCCCATGTGGATTGATTCTTCCTTTCAATGGTTTATGCTTCCTTTCGGTTGATTTCAGTCTTCATTCCTGTGGGAATTCTTCAAAACACTCCGCACAGAACTTAATTGCAATTTGTTAGTAAAATACCATGTAAACACGTAATTGCACTCTCTAAGACGTGTTTTTAGCAAGAAATCAACTTAATAAGTTATAGATAAATAGGTACTTTTGGCGTCTATCAAAGTTTCCACACTTTAGATTGCTCGTCCACGAGCAAATTATACATTCAAAACCTTATCATTTAGATGCCAAAAGTATCTATGCCAAACATATGCTCAATGATAAATATTCATTCAAAACACAATCTACCAGGAGATGTGAAGTCCTTCACAATATCTTCAAGGAATGATAAAAATGTGCCATACACTGCTATGAATATTCAAACAAAGCGAAACCCCTGTTGGTCACAAGTTGGATAGTTAATTAATTTTCACAATATCAAGCATGCAGTCCAAAATTTCATTCACCTCTCATTGTGCAAAGGCCTTAAGCTGATCCCCCTAGTGGGAACAATGTACAAAACCTAATCAAATGGCCTCCCTAAACGCCAAAGCCCAACATAAAAGTAAGTGAAAATAGATTCGTGGGCCTCTCTCCGCTAGTGGCTTGGGCGGTTACTCATTTTTCTCACTTCCTAGGGTAACATCGTCAAGCAACCCGACTTCACATGGAGCTCCATGCTTTTTCGAAGGCAGTGCAATGGGTGCTTGAATCCTAGCGAAGCGGCTTCCCTCATCTCAATTTTCTCATCTCCTAGGGTTATTTTATTGTGAGCAACCGACTCCAGATATAACATTTGTGTATTTAGGAGACTATGGTTGTTCACCACCTAGCGAGATGGCTTTCCTCGTATCTTATCTCGGGGATTGGCCTTTTTGCCTTTTCTACTCATTTCTCCGAACAACAACCCCTCATGGCTTTTACTTGGGAAGCGGGGATATTTCTCTCAATGCTCACAGAAAGCTCTCCTTTTGCCCCATGTTCTATTCTATGATTATTCAATTCCGGGCTTCGCTTAACTTATCTTTCTAAAATTAGGGGTTGCACACTCCCACTTCGAGAGAACCTTAACTAGGGTCTTTACAAAATATGAGGTGAATACCACACAAGCATACAACTTTTCAAAATTTTAAAGGTCAAGGTAGGGGTACTTCCAAGGTTATTCAAAGAGTAAACTTTTTGGCACAGATTTAGCATTCTCCAAAGATAGAATGAATAACAACACATACTTGTGGCTTGAATATCTTTCAAACAAATGAGATAGAGCTCTTAATTAAGATTTTCATTTCAAGCACAGCTCTTTCCACACTTTAGACCAAACATCGTCCTCGATGTTGACGTAGAATGTAATAAAATAAAGAAACAACAAAGCATGCATTTTTCCACACTTTAAAATGAAAACATAAAGCTCGCATAATAGATAAACAAGGGATAAGAGGTAGATGACCTAGTAAGCATCCCATGTCATGTTGCTCAAAATGCTTGGATGGATAATTCTCATGTTCTTGCAACGAGATCTGCACGGAGATATGGAATCTACAAAAAATAGGGAATTTCAACTTGGATGTTATTTTAACACAATAAAGTAAGGATAGTAATAAAGCATGGTAAATAACGGGTTGCCTCCCGGTCAGCGCTACGTTTAACGTCTTTAGCCCGACGAAATTGTCATGAAGATAGTGTTATTCATCTGTCCAGGGTACTAGCCTGCAACATTGGACCGTCCCTTGCGTATTTTCCGTTCCATAGTATTTCTTGACTTGGTGGCCGTTTACCTTAAAAGATCCTTTTTCTGGATGCGTGATCTCCAAGGTTCTATAAGGAAATACCTTTGTAACAATATAAGGCCCCGTCCATCTTGATTTAAGTTTTCCAAGAAACAATCGCAGTCTGGAATTGAATAATAGCACTTTATCTCCCTCAATGAATTCTTTGTTTTTCCTGATATGCATGTCGTGGTAAAACTTGGATCGTTCCTTGTAAGATCTGGATGTCTCATAGGCCAGCAAACGCCATTCTTCCAATTCATTCAGTTGAAACATTCGCTCCTGCCCTGCTATGAATAGATCTTCATTTAGTTTTTTAATGGCCCAATACGCCTTATGTTTTAATTTTATTTTGTCTCTTCTAGAACCTAGGCAGCCACCCTATTGTCCCTAAATTATTTTTCTACCGTAACTATATCTGATTTAATCCCAAACTGGCAAGGAAGTCTTATTCTTCAAGATTTACCATAGCATTGTGACAAGTGTCATTNGTATTAAATTAATTTAGAGTTGCTATAAATAGAGACTTGATCTCCAAGTTTCTTCATTCTTATCCCATATGTCTTTCTCTTCAAGATTTGTCTTCCTTTCCCTTTTGCTTATAAATAGAGGGGTTGTGTGGTGAGGAAAAATCAGGAGAAGTAAGGAGAGAAATCATCTATGTGTGGGAGAAGAATTGGGCAAGTGAAGTAGAAGAGTTGGTTATAGGTAAGATTTATGTCTATCCAAAATTTATTTTACCCCAAACCAAAATATTTAATATGTGCTTATGAGATATTATGTTTAAATGATTTTGTGAAAATGTGAGTACATGTCTTATGAAATTATTTGATGTGAATACATATTGTTTGTTCTTGTGATTATTAGTGATATTATTAACTTTATAGAGATTATGATAAGTAATGAAATTATGATGTTGAAGAGATTTGGTGTTGAAATGTACTGCGGGTACTGAAAGTATTTTGAAAATCCTTCAGGGGCTAATGAGGTAGCCAATTTCAAGTATTGGACTCAATTGTGAAATATGTCCAAAAGAAATGATTTAAGAAAGAAAAACTGAAGGAAGAATCATGTTTTCAAACCCTTAGTTTCTAAAGTGAGTTGAGGAGGACCTTGATTGACCCACGGGTGGCTTTAAGTGCCCTTGCCTAGTGGTCGTTATGTTATTGTATGATTATTCATACTGCAGGGCGAAGTCTATTCGTCGTTATTGTTGAGATGGGGACCTACGGGAGGGCTTAAATGCCATGGCCCGGGGTTGGAATAAGGGGAGGGACCTACGGGAGAGCTTAAATGCCATGGCCCGGGGTTGGAATAAGGAGACCTACGGGAGGGCTGGAGTGCCATGGCCCGAGGTTGTAGGCCTCACGCTTGCTAATATGAAACTAAGGAAGTTTTAAAGATGATTTATATTGATGAGATTAAAAATGCCATGTTAAGGGGTTGAAATTTATTATGTGGAAATTTATGTGCTCCAAAGTGCTCTGTGCAAAATGTTTTACGGGGTAGAGTATCTCTTACCAGCCGTCGTGCTGACTTTGTTTCTACCATAAGTGTTTTGCAGGAAATATTTGGCATGGCACTTGGCATGAGAGTGAATCGTTGTATAAAGATTTTATTGTACCATTAGGAATTCCACCATTGTAATAGTAATTTTGGTAGTAGGTTTTGCCTGTGCGTTTGAGTATAAGAGAGATACTCGAACGTGGCATAACACCCCTTTTTCCTTTTAGTTGTTGTTTAAGCTTCCGCTGTTGTAAAAAAAAAATTAATTATACTCGTATTTTCGGTAGTGAAAAAAGTGGGGTGTTACAAGACATCCTTTCCACACTTTAAAAGATGACATCGTCCTCGATATCGCCATGAGGAGCAGTGGAGAAAGAGTTGGGTCAAAGAATTAATTATCAAGAAGCACCTTTCCACACTTTAAAAGTGTTTCCTGGGTTTGGACTAATCTTTTTTTTTTTTAATTTTAACACCCAAAAAGATCTTTCTTAAACTCAAAGAATAAGAATGTTATACCAAGCATTGAATAACCATCCTTCTTTCAAAAGGGGAAAAGAATATATACCTTTCGTAGCAATTCTTCATTTAAACATTGACCTTCCCTTTTCTTAGACAAAATATTCCATTGAAAGTTGTTGATGAAAGATGGGAAGTAAGAATTGTACCTCGTTTGGCCATTTAATTCCTTGATTCAATCTCGTCCTTATTGAGTTTGGGGTACCTCCCACGAGTGCCACGTTTAACGTCCTTGGCTGGACGAAACGTGGTAGGATCTAGACCAAAAAGCATAAAATACTAAAGCATAATAAAAACAGATAAAAATAAAACAGTGTACCCAAACAGATTCTTAGAGTTTGATTCATGGTTACTCCATCATCCAAATTTCTTATGGAGGCAAGACCTCTTCAAATGTCAGTCATAGCCCTGAGCTGGGTCCTCTTCTTGCCAGTTCTTCTCGCAGAAATGCAATTTGCATGCTTAAATCCTGAATAAGTTCATAGTGTCTTACGTCCCTTTGCTCCAAGAGGTCTTCATGTTCCATGTGTAACTCATACTGAAATTTTTGCATTGTTTCCCAATTGGTGACCTTTGTGAAGCGTGCTGGAGCTGTAGGTGATGAGTGTGGCGGAATAGGAGTCTGGTTTTCTGAAGGTGGGGCATCATTGGAGATTGAGATATTCAGAGATAGGGTTGGTGAAGAATGATGTTGATTGTCCGAAGGGGTGGGGATTTGTTCTCTCGGTGTGTTTGGTTCGGGAGGTTCTGAGGATGGAGAGGGAGGTGATGGATTGACTCTCTCCTTTGATTTCTTTGGTAGTTTTTTCTTAGTTGCTCTTGTTCCCGTCCTCATCCGCAAGTTTCGACCAATTTTTAGCTCAGATAAATCCGTCATAGACAGTGGAGTCATCGCTGCGCTTTTCAGAACCTTGTTGGATTCTTCCATTTTTGCCTGATACCCTAAACCAAGGCACAGTTGAGTGACTAATGGTCCTACGAACAAAGAAGCGACTTTTTTAGATTGTTGTGCCTTCAACCATCTTTTGCACACTACCCCCATGTTAACAGGTGTATTTGTGTCCATGCTCCAAAGTGCAAACAAATCAGTTCTGTAGACTTTTGCGAAGTTTCCTGTGCGTCCTTCCCAAGATTGAGCAATTCTACGCCGGATAATTCGAATGTCGTCTCTTCGGAGCTGAGATTGTAGTACCCTCGATCCACTCCATTCAACTCCTGGTTTTGCAATCTTCTTCCAATAATTCCTTGGAGTCTCGGAGTCACCAAAATCGATTGGAAGTTCTTTGTACCACATGCTCTCTTGGTCCTCCTTGGTATAGAATCCAAGCAAAATTCCTAGAGTGTTGACCGAGATATGATGAGGTTCATTGAAGAGATTGAATTTGATCGTTGGGCTTTTCAGGTTGCTAGTTTTTCCTGTAACTTCCAAAGTGGCCACAAACTCAAAGACGGTAGGTATATAGGTCTGGTGGCGCCATCCAAAAATTTTACTCCAAAAAGGTTGATGGATGAGGCATGCTAGCGAGTTTCGGCATTGAAAAGGATTCAATGTCGCTAAATCAATGAATTTCCAACTAGTTGTCGGAAGTTAGACCGCATACTCAAAACGTCTCTGCTGCTTCTCCGTTAAAAGTATCCTTTGTTCCATAATTCTTTCATTCCTTTCTTCCTTGGGCTCAGTCAGTTCAGTTTCCATCATCGGGGCTTTTCCTTTTCTAGCCCTCATTTCTTCTTGATTAGCCGTGGATGAGTGGGAAGACATTGCCTTTTGAAGAGCTTAGGAAGGAGATTCAAGAGATTTGTACCGATAATAGCTTTGGAGGAGGCTAGTCTTACCTTAGATGAAGCTCTTAGCTTTTGGATGTGGTGAAATGAGAAATGGGCAAGGGTTAGAACACATTTGCGCCTTATTTACGCAGTTTTTCTGGTGCCCGACCACGCCACTCACACGCGTGGGAGTGGGCGTGGCTAGCTTCTGGAAGATTTCCACGCCTGCTCACACGCGTGTGAGCGGGCGTGGCGGCTTTCTGGAAAATTTCCGCGCCTACTCACACGCGTGTGAGTGGCGTGGACTGTGCTTGCCTGCCTTCTTCAAATTTTTCTTTCCCCCTTTTTGAGTTTGGTCACCTTCTTTGATGAATGGACCTTGGAGGACCATTTTAGGATGGAGAATCTGCGCGGTTAGTCGAAAAATTCTAGACAAAAGACAAAATGTACTAAAAAGAGAAAAAGCAAGAATTAATAACGTGAAATTTAAATTTTAGAGATAACGTTGGGAATGCCTCCCAAGTGCGCCTTTGTTTAGAGTCTTTGGCTAGACTTAGGTTAATCTATCCTACTAAACATATAGACTTCGGGACCCTACCTAGCGTCCCATGTACTTTTGATTCAAGAAATGCCCCAAGGTGTAGGACATTCTTGAATTCCCATTCAAACAGAGGAAGAACAAGGTGTATAATTGAAAGGTTTATGGTTTCAAACACTCCCCTTGATTTCTCGAAGGTAGTGCGATCTTCCCCTATTTTGTCATTCTCTCTTCCAACCCCGATGTTCTTGTCAATTTTATCATAAGGTTGAGATCATATCCCTCCACTGGAAGTCATATCACCCCCCTCAATTCCCTCGAACAAATCAAATGTGAAAATTCCCTCCTTATCCATCATCTCTTTCTCACACTCTCTATTCTCATCTCCCCACTCTAATGGTCTAAAAGAATCATCCTTTTCTTTTTCAGAATATAACAAAGTAATCTCCCCTTCACTTATCAACTCATCTCGTCCCATGTCATAGGATTCATTTTCCAAGAATTTAAAACTATCATATTCATCTTCAAACAAACTAGAATCCCTATGATTTCCAAGCAATATATCACGATTTACTATAGAGTCATCCTCCTAAAAATTAAAGCAATCATAGTCGCAAGCAATAGAAATATCAATGCGTAGGGAGTCGTCTTTACAATGAGCATGAGTATTTTTATCAAAACTTTCGCACTCATTGATAAAATTGTCAACAAAGCCTATGGAATCATTCTCTCGGAAATAAAAACATTCAGTATCATAAGAATATAAATCATTGTTGCATTGTAAAAGGGAGTCATCCACTCGAGTGTCAAAAGTAAATCTATCAAGAGAACATGGACTTTCGAAGGTAGTAATGCAAGAAGGTTTAGGAATGTTACCATATGTAGGCTCTTGATCTTCCCACACTACTTCGATGTTCTCATCATCGCTCTCCATGTCGACCTCCTTTGGATTTTCCAATTCGAAAATTGGAACCTCTTCTAGCACTGGAGCATAACAATCTACCATCCCTTCACTACCGACTTCTTTTCCAGCGTTTTGTGCCTCAACCCTTGAATTGGCTTCCGAAATTGGGAGATTCTCTACAAGTAGGTAGTCTATCCGTGATGAACTTGTCCTCATGAACTCCTCCATCATGGCTAGCATTTTCGTTTCGATCTCCTCCAACGGAATTCTCTCTTCCCGGAGAGTAGCGAGATAATCCTTTAATTCGCTTCGGATTTCGGCTTTCAAGTTAGCCGTATCCTCCTTGGCCATTCTCGTGAACACTTCTATTTTCTCTTTAAGAATTTCGATTTCGTTCTTGGCCGGTGGGATATAATCACGAGGATTGGGTATGGTAAAATACGGATTGGAAGGTGGTGTTTCAAGGTAATGTGTAGGATTGTTTCCTTTAAGAAATTGTGATGGAGACTAGTCATGGTTGTTTGGGTGGGAATCATGGAACAAAAATGGCTCTAGAGTATAGCTTGGGTTGATTGTTCTCATCATTAGTGCAAGCTTACTCTCTATGTTTTGGAATATTTCTTTAGAGCTTTCCGAGTCATTTTGATAAGTGGAGTATTGTGGGGAAATTTGTTTTGATTCGGTGGGATAGGGTGTGTGTATGGTGGTGGGTGATGGTTATGTATATAAGATGGATAAAAAGTTTGGTGCGGTAGGTAGTGATATAGAAATGGATAAGGGTTTTGAGGCGGATAGTGATATGTAGGTGGAATGTAGGTATGAGTGGAATGGGGATAATATGGATATGGTTGGGGTGGAACATGGTTTAAAGGATTACCCTCATGGTGTTGGCAACCATGGGGATATAGTTGAGCTCTCATTGGCAAGCTTACAAATGATTTCTAACAAAAATTTCCTACACAAAGCTTAGCCAACAACAAATATATGCAACTAGAAGTAGTTGCAAGTGAGCAACAAAATATTCAAGATAATCAAGCTCACTTCACCAAGCAAGTAGCAAAAATAAGAAAATAAAACAAACAAAAAGAAAGCAATTCAATAACTCTCAAAAATTAACTCCAAAAACGTCAATGCAATTTAAAACCGTTTGCCATCCCCGGCAACGGCGCCTGATAAGACTCCGAGATACCCTTATTTCAGGCACATTTTAGACTGTTTTATCGCGTCTATAGCATCCTTATTTGGTAAATCATATGCGTAAATGCTTGAAAATCACTAACTGATGCACAGAAGCTACTTATAGCTCAAAGGAAGTAAAACAGGAGCCCCGGGAGCAAATAGGACCAAAAGATAAGCTTAAAGAGTAAACCAGGCAAAAGCGGAGCCCCGGAAGACCAAACTGGGAGGCCACACGCGTGTGAGCAAGCGTGGAAACTTTCCAGAAGCTCCCCACGCACGCTCACACGCGTGTGAGAGGCGTGGAGGCGTGATGCGTGAATTTCAGCTAGGGTTGTCATTTCGGAGACTATTTAAACCCCTTTGATGAATTTCCAGAAAAGGATTCCAGAATTTTAGTTTTCCCTTTTCTTAGTTTTTCCTTTGGAGAACTTTCTCCATTTTTCTTAGTTTTTAGATTAGATCAATCTCCATTGTAGAAGACAACAAGCTTGGATTGAAGATCTTCTTCTATCTAGGTGATCTCTATTTCATTTCTATAATTTTAGCTATCTTGTTCTTGGATTAAATTAGCTTGTGCTTGCATTTCATATCATAAGTAGCTAATTTAGTCTAGGGATTTGGAGTGTGTGATTGAATATTGCTTTTGTGATAATCTTATTTCTATATCTTGGATCTATGAGTTTGTGTTGATGGATTATCTATTCTTGTCTTTTGATTGTTGTTTTGATGAGATCTTGTTTGGATTTGGCCAATCTAGATGAGAGATTGAGCTCTTGACTCTTTCATGTCTTTGATTAGAGTTAGGATTTGAAGCTTTGACTCTTTCTTAAGAATAGTAGGATAGTGTGTAGCTCAAGTGTTTGATAAAATTCCTCTTAGAACTTTGGATGCTTGAAGGCACTCCTAAGTCAAAGAAGCCTTAGTACACAAGGTGGAAAAGGACTAAGACAACACACTCTTGAATAGACAATATCCTAGCAATCCTAATCCATGTGTAACACCCCACTTTTTCCACTTAAGAAAATACGGGTAAAATTTTTTTTTTATTACAAATAACTTTTACAATAGCGGAAGCTTTCAACAATAAAAAGGAAAAAGGGGCGTTATGCCACGTTCAAGTATCTCATACTCAAACGCACAGGCTAACTAACTTACTACCGATTACAAATACAATATTTGATTTGATTTCTAAAGGTATAAAATCTTTACATTTAATCGCTCTCATGCTCAAAGCCATGTAATCCAAACCTGCAAAATAACTAGAGAGGGGAAAAACAATATCAGCACGACGGCTGGTAAGACTTACTNTCCTCCAACGGAATTCTCTCTTCCCGGAGAGTAGCGAGATAATCCTTTAATTCGCTTCGGATTTCGGCTTTCAAGTTAGCCGTATCCTCCTTGGCCATTCTCGTGAACACTTCTATTTTCTCTTTAAGAATTTCGATTTCGTTCTTGGCCGGTGGGATATAATCACGAGGATTGGGTATGGTAAAATACGGATTGGAAGGTGGTGTTTCAAGGTAATGTGTAGGATTGTTTCCTTTAAGAAATTGTGATGGAGACTAGTCATGGTTGTTTGGGTGGGAATCATGGAACAAAAATGGCTCTAGAGTATAGCTTGGGTTGATTGTTCTCATCATTAGTGCAAGCTTACTCTCTATGTTTTGGAATATTTCTTTAGAGCTTTCCGAGTCATTTTGATAAGTGGAGTATTGTGGGGAAATTTGTTTTGATTCGGTGGGATAGGGTGTGTGTATGGTGGTGGGTGATGGTTATGTATATAAGATGGATAAAAAGTTTGGTGCGGTAGGTAGTGATATAGAAATGGATAAGGGTTTTGAGGCGGATAGTGATATGTAGGTGGAATGTAGGTATGAGTGGAATGGGGATAATATGGATATGGTTGGGGTGGAACATGGTTTAAAGGATTACCCTCATGGTGTTGGCAACCATGGGGATATAGTTGAGCTCTCATTGGCAAGCTTACAAATGATTTCTAACAAAAATTTCCTACACAAAGCTTAGCCAACAACAAATATATGCAACTAGAAGTAGTTGCAAGTGAGCAACAAAATATTCAAGATAATCAAGCTCACTTCACCAAGCAAGTAGCAAAAATAAGAAAATAAAACAAACAAAAAGAAAGCAATTCAATAACTCTCAAAAATTAACTCCAAAAACGTCAATGCAATTTAAAACCGTTTGCCATCCCCGGCAACGGCGCCTGATAAGACTCCGAGATACCCTTATTTCAGGCACATTTTAGACTGTTTTATCGCGTCTATAGCATCCTTATTTGGTAAATCATATGCGTAAATGCTTGAAAATCACTAACTGATGCACAGAAGCTACTTATAGCTCAAAGGAAGTAAAACAGGAGCCCCGGGAGCAAATAGGACCAAAAGATAAGCTTAAAGAGTAAACCAGGCAAAAGCGGAGCCCCGGAAGACCAAACTGGGAGGCCACACGCGTGTGAGCAAGCGTGGAAACTTTCCAGAAGCTCCCCACGCACGCTCACACGCGTGTGAGAGGCGTGGAGGCGTGATGCGTGAATTTCAGCTAGGGTTGTCATTTCGGAGACTATTTAAACCCCTTTGATGAATTTCCAGAAAAGGATTCCAGAATTTTAGTTTTCCCTTTTCTTAGTTTTTCCTTTGGAGAACTTTCTCCATTTTTCTTAGTTTTTAGATTAGATCAATCTCCATTGTAGAAGACAACAAGCTTGGATTGAAGATCTTCTTCTATCTAGGTGATCTCTATTTCATTTCTATAATTTTAGCTATCTTGTTCTTGGATTAAATTAGCTTGTGCTTGCATTTCATATCATAAGTAGCTAATTTAGTCTAGGGATTTGGAGTGTGTGATTGAATATTGCTTTTGTGATAATCTTATTTCTATATCTTGGATCTATGAGTTTGTGTTGATGGATTATCTATTCTTGTCTTTTGATTGTTGTTTTGATGAGATCTTGTTTGGATTTGGCCAATCTAGATGAGAGATTGAGCTCTTGACTCTTTCATGTCTTTGATTAGAGTTAGGATTTGAAGCTTTGACTCTTTCTTAAGAATAGTAGGATAGTGTGTAGCTCAAGTGTTTGATAAAATTCCTCTTAGAACTTTGGATGCTTGAAGGCACTCCTAAGTCAAAGAAGCCTTAGTACACAAGGTGGAAAAGGACTAAGACAACACACTCTTGAATAGACAATATCCTAGCAATCCTAATCCATGTGTAACACCCCACTTTTTCCACTTAAGAAAATACGGGTAAAATTTTTTTTTTATTACAAATAACTTTTACAATAGCGGAAGCTTTCAACAATAAAAAGGAAAAAGGGGCGTTATGCCACGTTCAAGTATCTCATACTCAAACGCACAGGCTAACTAACTTACTACCGATTACAAATACAATATTTGATTTGATTTCTAAAGGTATAAAATCTTTACATTTAATCGCTCTCATGCTCAAAGCCATGTAATCCAAACCTGCAAAATAACTAGAGAGGGGAAAAACAATATCAGCACGACGGCTGGTAAGACTTACTCCACCCCGTAAAACATTTTTGCACATAGCATCTTGGAGCACATAGGAGCATATAATTTCATATTAACCCCTTAAAATATTTTATTCTCATAGATATCAATATTCTTTAACCAATTAAAATGTAATTTGAGGAAATCACTCAATAAAGTATATATTAATATCCACAAAATCTCTAGGATACCAATGCATTGCCTAACCATAATCCAAAATTATTCATCCACTCTCTTCTAAATATTCATCAAATAATGTTTTCCTCAACATTTGTATATGACCAACTTCTCAAAACATTTCATAATACCATCATTGCTCAAAATTTCATTAACTTTTCAAATAACCATCCAAGAGATAATTCCAATATCTCATAAAAATAATAATAATACCAAATAGGATAGGGAATTCCAATCTCCCAATTATTCTCTTTCCAAGAGGAAACCTTACAAGAGTACCTATTGAATTTCTCAAATTCATCCACACTTGATATATTGTAACCCCTCACCTATTCCAGAGAGAGAGAGAGAGAGAGAGAGGGAGAGAGCTTGAATCTCAATTTATTCGGTAAGTTTTCGATATTATTCGGTAGAAAGCTTTGTAATCCTTCCTAGGTTATGAATCTATGTTTAATTTCTTGATATTTGATGTTTTGGTGTTGATTTGGACCTAGGGTTTTAAGGTGAAAGTTGGGGAAAGATCCAAGAATTTCTTCCTAAAGTGTTAGTAAACCTTTGCAAGGTAAGGAATCCCTCTATTTGGTTGAGGTTATTTGAAACTAGATAATTGATAGCTAGGTTGTGAATTGTTGTGGACTTGTGTACATGAAAATCTATGTGTTATGCTATGAAATAGGGCAATTATGTATTTATGTATAAATATACATATGTATATGCCGTGTATATATATGTGATGTGGAGTGTGCCGTGTGTGTATATATATATGTGTATGTGTACCGAAATATATATATATATATATATATATATATGGTATAAAATGTTCCATTTTGAGTGTAAGCATGTGGTATGTATAATCGTATATATATGTTGATATGAAAAAGTGTGACGTTACGCATTTAGGTTATATATGTAGTGTTGCATATGTGTGAATGGTATTATGGGCATATATAGTATGAATACGTGTAGTATAGTATGTAAGTATATATGTATATGTGTATTATGTATATATATACACGTGTGATATGTGTGTGTTTAAACTATATCTATATGTACATATATGAGTATATATGTATAATTAAATAAAGGTTGTATTATGTATATATATATATGGTANCCATGGATATCCTTATTTAGCCGTCGTGCTAACTACACTTCACTGTGTTCTTATCAGATGCAGTCTAGTGTCAGTTCCTGCAGCCCGGTGAACTCCGAACGTTCACCGGAGTATGTGTGTCAGGGCATGGATTATGACGATTACATACAGATGATGGAGGGAGAAGACCCCTACGCACCTGGTTATGCTCCCGAGGCTCCCACGAACCCAGATACTCCTATGGCTCCGTCGGCCCCTTTTGTCTCTTGCCCGGTTATGGACGAGGTCCAGGCTGCTTACGGCTTTTACCCCATAGAGCCGTTAGATGGTAGCGATCCCCTGGAGTTCATTGTGCACTACCCCTACCCTTGGGACCCTAGCCCTCGGGATGTTTGGGAGGAGTGGTCGATGGTCATAACCACTTCTCGGTTTTTGGACCATATTACCTGGTATGAGGGGGAGTGGCACCTAGTCTGGGGAGAGTTCACCGGCCCCGTGTACCGCATGCTTGACTAGACGTCGGATTTTTGGGAGTCTTTGGAAAATTTTTTTGGTGTACATATATTTTTTTGTAGCCTAGTGAGGGCTAGGTATGACCAGTTGCGTCTAGGCTGAACCTTGTTGGTATTTTGGCTCGAGGGGCAATCTTATGTATGTATTTTTGCAGGACTATATACTTTGCTTAACGAAGCTTCATCAGTTGACATGTATGAAAGTGTTAAGTACCTGTTGAGTTATTATTGTGATGAGAATAGTTCCTTTAGCCTGTGCACTTAGAGTGAGGTTCATCGATAAATGATAGGACTCTCTCTCTAGGTGTGGTGGTAATGCCTCGGATGTACGGGAAGGTAGGTCCGGGGTGTTACAAAGTGGTATCAGAGCCTAGATTGAACCTTTAGGAATTAGGTCGAAACCTAAGTTGTGTGGCCTCGTTGTAGGTCTAGAATTGAAATTCGGAGAACTCGATTTTCAAAGTCCAAGTTGAGTCAGCCTAAGTGTGAGTTCTGGAGCGGAGCTAGAGACCAGGCAGCATCAAAAAGGGGTACCTCCTCATCTGTATTTCGTGAAACCTCCTGATTCTAGAATGCTTTGATTAATAATCGTGTATCTTTATGTGTGTGAATCATTGCTTATAATTGTTGTGAGTAAGCATGATAGTATAATGCGTTCCTAACTGTTATGCCATAATTGTGGTACCTGGTTGATGAGCATGGCGAAGTGAGTGTTAGGAATTGCTGGATAGTACTTGGGTAGCTGCTATACTAACTGCGTGGCTAGCTAACTCCTTAAGAGCTTTTATGCTTCAAGAACTAACTTGAAACTGTCGTTTGGTGAAGATGCCGCCTAGACGAAATATACCTGTCGGTCAGGGCGACGAGATATCGGCAATGGACCGTATGGCTCTCGCAATGGAGCAAATGGCCGGATTTATGATGGCTCAACAAGTCCAGAATCAAAATAACAGACAGCCGCGAGTTGATTTTGCAAAGGCCATAGCGAGCAGGCAGCCACCATACTATGCGGGTGAAGAAGACCCGGTCATCTTAGAAGAATGGATTAGAACATTGGACAAGCTGCTCGATGCGGTCAACTGCCCTGCAGATCAGCGAGTATCCTCTGCCGTGTATTATCTGACAAAGGCAGCAGACAACTGGTGGTCAACTGCTGGGCCCGACTTGCTGCAAGACCCAGACTTCGGCTGGGAGGATTAAGGGAATCAAGTGTGAGGAAATCCTGCGACTGAAACAGAAGGGAGCAACTGTGCAGGCCTATTACGATCAGTACGTGGAGCTGGTGAGGTTTGCTCAGAACATTGTACCTGACGAAGCCAGCAAGGCGAGGAGATTTGTACGTGGACTGGATTGGGCTGTGAGAGGAGCAATTGCACCATTTATGTGCACTACGCTCAAGGAGGCATATGACAGAGCATCTGACCACTACCAAGTGTACCTAGATCAACAGGAGGTCTACAGCAAGAATAAGAGGAAGGGGGATGATAGACAGGGAAAGTTCAAGTCGGATAACAAGAAAACCAACCAGGGAAGATTCAATCCGATGCAAGGGGAAAGGAAGGGAGGAATGAATCAGAGGAGAAGTTCAACTTGCCGGAGGTGTGGACGGGATCACCTCGGTGAAAATTGCCAAGGGGAGAAGATAAGATGTTTTAAGTGCGGGTTCTTGGGGCACAAGTACTACGAGTGCCAAACTAGGATGGACAATCATCGGGACCCCTCGCAGAAAAACAATCAAAGAGGAGGATTCGGGGGGAACACCAGCCAGAGGCCCGCGGAGACGAGAAATGGGGGAGGCAACTCTCAACATGGAAACCGGGGGAGGCCGGCTAATGCAGCTCCAAATCCCACCAACAAAGGGAAAGCACCCGTGGGAGTAAGCAGCACGGCAAACCAAGGCAAGATCTACGTCGTTAACAGCAAACAAGCTCAGACTAGCGACGTTGTGACCGGTACATTCCTTATTAACTCAGTACCTGGCTTAGTATTGTTCGATACAGGAGCTACCAATTCATTTATATCATCTACATTTGCGGATAAATTAAAGTTAAGGCCTACTATCGAGTTAGATTTGAATGTAAGAACTGCCTCGGGAATAGTAGTGGCCTGTAAGGAAGGATATGACAATATCACAATAGAAATAGTGGGATCCAACTGTCTCGGAAACCTCATTCGTTTCGATCTAGAGGGTATCGATGTGATACTAGGAATGGACTGGTTGAACAAACATAAGGCTCAGATAGTATGCAGTGAACGAAAGGTTATCTTGCGAGGACCGAAGGGGAGAAGAATATCCTATCGAGGAATGGAAAAGCAACCTGAACCAAGGTTGATGACGATGCAAAGGCTGATGAAGTACGCTCGCAAGGGGTGTGAAGTGTACCTCTGTTTAATGCAGGAAGCTGGGATGGAAGAACCTGAACTAAATCAAATCCCGGTGGTGCGTGAATTTCCCGATGTGTTCCCGGATGACCTCACGGAAATGCCGCCAGAGAGGGAAGTGGAATTTACCATCGACCTTGTACCGGGGACCGCACCAGTATCGAAGGCGCCTTATCGAATGGCACCGAAGGAGATGGAAGAATTGAAGGCTCAACTGGCAGAGTTATTGGAGAAGGGATTTATTAGACCAAGTGTGTCACCTTGGGGTGCACCGGTACTGTTTGTAAGGAAAAAGGATGGAAGTCTAAGACTGTGCATTGACTATAGAGAGCTCAATCGAGTCACAGTGAAGAACAGATACCCATTGCCCAGGATCGACGATCTGTTTGATCAACTGAGGGGAGCAGGCGTGTTTTCAAAAATTGATTTACAGTCAGGGTATCACCAAGTGCGAGTCGCGGAACAGGATATCTCCAAAACCGCATTCCGGACTAGGTATGGGCACTACGAATTCACAGTTATGCCGTTCGGAGTGACCAACGCACCAGGAACTTTCATGGACTTAATGAACAGGATTTTCCTTCCATACCTGGATAAGTTCATTGTTGTCTTCATAGATGACATTTTGGTTTATTCTAAGACACCGAAAGAGCATGAAGAACATCTCAGGATGACGTTACAAACGTTGAGGGAAAAGAAACTTTACGCAAAACTTTCAAAGTGCGAATTTTGGAAAGAGGAAGTAGCATTCCTGGGTCACATAATCACCAGGGAAGGGATAGCGGTGGATCCAACTAAAATAAGAGCTGTAATGGAATGGGAACCACCCAAATCGGTTACAGAAGTCCGAAGTTTCTTGGGATTGGCAGGTTATTACAGGAGATTTGTCCAGGATTTCTCGAAGATAGCAAGACCTTTGACCAATCTGCTCAAGAAGACTACCAAATACAATTGGAGTGGAGAATGCGAGCATGCGTTTCAGGAACTCAAGAAGAGGTTAACGACTGCCCCAGTGTTAACCTTACCTGTGGGAACGGAAGGCTATGAGCTATACACAGATGCGTCTCACAAAGGACTGGGATGTGTCTTGATGCAACATGGAAGGGTAATAGCTTACGCGTCTCGTCAACTAAAACCACACGAGGCTAACTACCCAACCCACGATCTGGAACTAGCAGCTGTGGTGTTTGCCCTGAAAATCTGGCGACATTATCTTTATGGAATCACTTGCAAGATCTTTACGGATCATCAGAGTTTGAAGTACATCTTCACTCAGAGGGATCTTAACTTAAGGCAAAGGAGATGGTTGGAGTTAATCAAGGACTACGATCTGGAAATCCAATACCAAGAGGGTAAGGCAAACAAGGTGGCAGATGCGTTGAGCCGAAAGCCAAATCATGCTCTCTGGGTATTACCCGAACAATTATGCAAGGATTTTCAGAAACTCAATCTGGAAATAACAATGTGTGGTCAGGCAGACCAAGAAATGAAGCTATATTACCTATCGGCCACTCCAGCCCTATTTGAAGAGATCAAACAAGCCCAAGGAGAGGATGACTGGGTAAAGAATATCAAGGAGAAAATGGTGGATGGAAAACAGGGTCCATTTGAACTGCATCCGGATGGGAGCATGAGATTCAAGGGCAGATGGATCATACCTGCAAATTGTAAGGAATTAATGAACCAATTGATGAAAGAAGGTCACAATACACCTTATTCCGTTCATCCAGGAGGAGACAAACTGTACAAGGATCTGAGGCAAAATTTCTGGTGGATGGGCATGAAGAAGGATATTGCGGAATTTGTGGCTAAATGCTTGAATTGCCAAAAGGTTAAGGCAGAGAGAAGTAAGCCGAAAGGGTTGCTACAACCATTGGAGGTTCCTCAATGGAAGTGGGATTCAATCTCCATGGACTTTGTGGGAGGATTGCCAAGAACAAGAGCCGGAAACGACCAAGTATGGGTTGTTGTTGATCGGTTGACCAAGACAGCAAGATTTATTCCGATGAACAAAACTTGGTCAATGGAGAAAATGGCAAGAGCCTACATCAAGTATGTGGTTAAATATCATGGGATAGCACGCGATATTATTTCAGACCGAGATTCACGGTTCCTATCGAGATTTTGGGAAACATTACAGGTAGCCATGGGTACGCAACTCAAGATGAGCACTGCCTTTCATCCTGCCACTGATAGTCAAACGGAGCGAACAATCCAAACCTTGGAAGATATGCTCAGAGGTTGTGCACTCGATTTCCAGGGCTCGTGGGATGAGCAGTTGGATCTAATTGAATTCTCATACAACAACAGCTATCATGCCACCATAAGAATGGCTCCTTACGAAGCATTATATGGACAGAAGTGTCGGAGTCCACTATGTTGGAGCGATAAGAGTGATGCTGTTATTCTTGGACCTCAGTACTTACAAGAAACCATTGAGGCAATCAAAGTGATTCAGGGGAGAATGAAAATCACACAAGATCGCCAAAAGTCTTATGCTGATCTAAAGCGACAATCCGTAGAGTACCAAGTGGGAGAGAAAGTATTATTGAAAGTCTCACCCACAAAAGGGGTCAAAAGATTTGGAAAGAAAGGGAAACTGAGCCCTCGATTTATAGGACCCTATGAAATTTTAGAAAGAGTGGGAAATCTGGCATACCGGTTGGCTTTACCAATCGAGCTGGACAGAGTACATAATGTGTTTCATGTCTCTCAATTGAAACGATATGTACCTGATGTGTCTCATGTACTGGAGCCGGAGGGACTGACAATGGATGACTCATTGACGTATGAAGAGAGACCAATTCGAATCTTGGATTCTAAAACCCGAGACACGAGGAGAAAGTCGATCAGGATGGTCAAAGTTCAATGGTCAAATCATAGTCCAGAAGAAGCTACCTGGGAATTGGAAGACGCGATGATGGAACGATATCCAGAGTTGTTTGACTCAAGTAAGTGCGAGTCAATTTACTTATTATGTATCTAAGATACCTGATGTGCAATGTTCTATGTGCTAATTTCCATATGTGTGCATGAAAGTAGGTAGCGGTCTCCTGAGAGACCCTAGATGCGAGAATGTAAGTTTCGGGGACGAAACTTTTCTTAAGGAGGGTAGACTGTAACCCCTCACCTATTCCAGTAAAATTAAGGTTCGAAAATTATTTCTTTAGGCTATAACATTCTTGAAATGATCTCCCGATGTCTCAAAAAAATTATTATAAGTAAGGACAGTTAGTAATAAGCTGCGATCGTACGTCCCGGTCACGAACCGTAAAAAAAAAAAATTTTAAGAACTAGTATTCGGACCCGTTTGTCCTAGGAAATGGATTTTTAGGCACCATACTATTATTCTGGATTTTCCTATTTAATTAGATTAGCCCATAGCAGCTAAAATTTATTTGTGATCGTACATCGCGAAATTTCGCGGTGTACCGAACCTAGCCCAATTTTGAGTTCTAGACTGGAATAAATTTTTAGTTTCGGAAATTCTTCTATCTGGATTATTTTCCACCGAAACTTCATCTGTTTGGACCCCAACTGATAAGTTGGAAGATATTTTATTATTATTATATATATAATTGTGGATAAGTATTCCACATACATTATTTTATTATCATCATTAATATTATTATTATATATATAAGTGTGGATAATCATCCACATATTTAATTATTATTAATATTATTATTATTATTATTATTATATATATATATATATGATATTACGTAATATATATGTATATGATAGGGATAAGAATCCCATTTCTTCAACTCTTCGTGACTATACTTAAGTGTGCACACCCCCGAGGAGACCCTTTTCCTTCCGGGTGATATAGTACTCGGCGAATAGACTTCGCCCACAGTATGATTGATCATACACATAATTACCATGCGGAATAGCACTTTAAGCTCATCTTTATTCCGTGGTTAACAAGATCCTTCACCACTTTTACTAGAACTAAGGTTTGAAAACATTTTCCTTCCTTTTCCCTTTCCTTGAGTCAAAAATCACTTTTTGGACATTTTCCACAAAATCAAGTCCTCCTTTGAAATCAATCACCATTCTTAACTTAGTTCAAAAGTCTTGTCTCTCAAAACATTTTGCTCAAAACATTTTCCATCATCACACTACACATATGTATATATGCATTCAACATAACATTTTCCACATTTATGCATACTCAATAAAGTAACACATACCATATATATATATACATAATACAACCTTTATTTAATTATACATATATACTCATATATGTACATATAGATATAGTTTAAACACACACATATCACACGTGTATATATATATACATAATACACATATACATATATACTTACATACTATACTACACGTATTCATACTATATATGCCCATAATACCATTCACACATATGCAACACTACATATATAACCTAAATGCG
>NC_044921.1:10429441-10485696 GCF_003576645.1 Ipomoea triloba
CGCATTTAGGTTATATATGTAGTGTTGCATATGTGTGAATGGTATTATGGGCATATATAGTATGAATACGTGTAGTATAGTATGTAAGTATATATGTATATGTGTATTATGTATATATATACACGTGTGATATGTGTGTGTTTAAACTATATCTATATGTACATATATGAGTATATATGTATAATTAAATAAAGGTTGTATTATGTATATATATATATGGTATGTGTACTTTATGTGAGTATGCATAAATGTGGAAAATGTTATGTTGAATGCATATATACATATGTGTAGTGTGATGATGGAAAATGTTTTGAGCAAAATGTTTTGAGAGACAAGACTTTTGAACTAAGTTAAGAATGGTGATTGATTTCAAAGGAGGACTTGATTTTGTGGAAAATGTCCAAAAAGTGATTTTTGACTCAAGGAAAGGGAAAAGGAAGGAAAATGTTTTCAAACCTTAGTTCTAGTAAAAGTGGTGAAGGATCTTGTTAACCACGGAATAAAGATGAGCTTAAAGTGCCTATTCCGCATGGTAATTATGTGTATGATCAATCATACTGTGGGCGAAGTCTATTCGCCGAGTACTATATCACCCGGAAGGAAAAGGGTCTCCTGCGGGGGTGTGCACACTTAAGTATAGTCACTCTAGTTTCGGGTAGGTGTCGTTCTTATGAACCTAGTGAGGCTAGCTAGGAATCATTCCAACGCTCCTATAAGTCCAGGGGATCAGTATTAGACCGGACAATGACCACTGAACACGAGTTCAACGATCCAAGTGGTCAAAAGTGGAGAAAGGACTCCAAAGGCCTCACACTTTCTATCTAGGACTAAGTGGAAATTTTGAAATATGAATGTAGTTACACCGTAGCTACGGGAAAGAGAGATGTAATAAGTGTTTAAGTACCCAAAGGTTGTGGGTGATCTCTCTCTTTGAAAAGTGAAAGGTGATGGGAATCTCATTACGAGGGAAAGGTTACTCTACTAAAGTGATTTCAAGCAAGATATGTGATTTATGTTTTATACTACTTACTAGTATGTTTAATTGTTTAGCAATATATTGTTGAGTATGTAAATGAATATCAAATGACCTTGTCAAGAGGGAAAATGTTATGAGACGTTATTAAATTGTGCTCATAATGTATGCAAGTTGCTATTTATAACTGTTGCAGGTAGAATCTTGCAGATGAGTAAGGTATAGGGTTTCTATGTAACAATTTTTACAAACCTTTATTTAGTGTTGAATAACACATGGATATCCTTATTTAGCCGTCGTGCTAACTACACTTCACTGTGTTCTTATCAGATGCAGTCTAGTGTCAGTTCCTGCAGCCCGGTGAACTCCGAACGTTCACCGGAGTATGTGTGTCAGGGCATGGATTATGACGATTACATACAGATGATGGAGGGAGAAGACCCCTACGCACCTGGTTATGCTCCCGAGGCTCCCACGAACCCAGATACTCCTATGGCTCCGTCGGCCCCTTTTGTCTCTTGCCCGGTTATGGACGAGGTCCAGGCTGCTTACGGCTTTTACCCCATAGAGCCGTTAGATGGTAGCGATCCCCTGGAGTTCATTGTGCACTACCCCTACCCTTGGGACCCTAGCCCTCGGGATGTTTGGGAGGAGTGGTCGATGGTCATAACCACTTCTTGGTTTTTGGACCATATTACCTGGTATGAGGGGGAGTGACACCTAGTCTGGGGAGAGTTCACCGGCCCCGTGTACCGCATGCTTGACTAGACGTCGGATTTTTGGGAGTCTTTGAAAATTTTTTTTGGTGTACATATATTTTTTTGTAGCCTAGTGAGGGCTAGGTATGACCAGTTGCGTCTAGGCTGAACCTTGTTGGTATTTTGGCCCGAGGGGCAATCTTATGTATGTATTTTTGCAGGACTATATACTTTGCTTAACGAAGCTTCATCAGTTGACATGTATGAAAGTGTTAAGTACCTGTTGAGTGATTATTGTGATGAGAATAGTTCCTTTAGCCTGTGCACTTAGAGTGAGGTTCATCGATAAATGATAGGACTCTCTCTCTAGGTGTGACGGTAATGCCTCGGATGTACGGGAAGGTAGGTCCGGGGTGTTACATATATATAGTGTCAATGAGAAATGGGTACCAAATGAATAATTTTTAAGTTCTCAAAAATAAATTTTCATAAACATGGAGTTTTCTGGCTCCCTAGTGAGTCAGCTTTTACGTCACTGCTCACTCCTCTAAATAACAGGGAAGTTATAAAAACCCCTTAGTGAGTCAAGTTTTACATCACTACTCACTCCTCAAGATAAAAATATCAAATGGTACCATCCTCATGACAAAATATATATGCATAACCAAATCCTTCAAATTTCACATCTTACAATTATACCTCAAAAATCATTTATTCAATTTCATACCTTAGGTCCATAAAACCTTCATATTCTAAATATCCATATACCAATAATTTCCTTTTCATGAACCATATACTAAAAATTTCAATCCTTTCACCATTCAAAACTTAATATGCCAATATATATATGGCACTTTCAAACTACTACACATACAAATAATATGTATAAACATCCAAAACATGTCACAAATTTCATAACAATCTATATAATTGCACAAATCACATAAGTCCATAACAATCAATTTAAATATTATAAATCATTCAATAATCACATAATCATTCAAAAATTATATTAAAATAAATATTGCACATAATCACGTAGTAAAATGATTTTAATTAATTTGGGGTAAATAAATTTTAGGTAGACATAAATCTTACCTAAGAGCCATTATCTATCATCTATCAAAACTTACTCACAATTGGATTTGAACTTGCAACCTCCTAAGCATTAGCCCACACTTTAACCATTAAGCTATCAACACCTTTGATATAAAATTTATAAATTAATGAAATATTCATTTACACTACTAATACCATGCATTATTATTATTATTATTATTATATTTATTTATTAATTACCGTAGCCTCATCATCCATCCATTATCAATCCAGAACCTTATGATCATCACCTTCAACCAGGACGAAATCATTTTCTCCATCAACTTCATCCACTCATTAGTATCCTCATCATCACCTTATCAAACTTTCATCATCTTCTAGTCATCAACATATAAGTATTATTATTAATATAATTAGTAATATTATAATTTTATACCATGGGCAGTAGTGGTCTCCATCGTAATACTAACATCACCATCATCGCCGGTCAAAAAGCTTGCCGGAAAAGAACCAAAGATTGCCAGCACGAAGCTGCTTCGTCGGAGGAGATCCAATTGCATTGCCCATAGTCCAGTTCGCTGGAGTTGCTGGTCACCACCATCGGCCGCTGAGCTCGCAGCCGGAGACACCATCGGATGAACTCGCCAACCACAGTCTCTATTCACCGCCACTGCTCGTCAAAGGTCGCCAGAGATGGAGGAGAACACGCTGTCAATGACCATCTCCGCTCTTCCTCACTCTCTCTCTCTCTCTCGGCTCTTTCTCTCTCTACTGCGTTATTCCCGTCAAAGAAGAAGAAAGAAGATGAAGGACGCAGGCTGGTATTCTGGTAAGCTTCCTCTCATTTATTCACATACTATTGTTATTGTTATTATATTAATATATTAATATTAATATTAATTATCATTATTATAGCATATGTAACCCCTTTCAATTTAATTATAATTATTAATATTATTACTAATTTATCATTATAATTGGAGACAATCACTCTTAATATATATATATATATTTAATTATAATTATTAATATTATTACTAATTTATCATTATAATTGGAAACAATCACTCTTAATATATATATATGTATACACTACACGCCACATATTTTATTCCTTAACAAATAGACTATACAAACCCTGTGAAAACTCTTCACCACATTATATATATATATTTAAATATATACGAATTCCAATATATGGATTTAAAAAATAATAATAATAATTTGTTGTTATGTAGATTCGAAACAAGGACCTTTTATAGAAATCTTAAAGTTTAGTCCAGAAAGCCAAATCAATTCTTGTAAACCATTTTCGAAATAAATATATATATACATATAGGTTCGAAAAAATATATATTATCTCATAAATAATAATTTCCAAAAATACTTTTGGGCAACACAAATATTTTGAAAATAATAATAGTATTTTCTCAAAAATACTTACAAAATTTCGGGGTGTTACACCATGACCTTAGACACTCTGCAATATTCATGAACACTATCCAATCCCTACCCCTTTTACATAATCCCAAAATCACTTTTACTTTACTACTCTCTTGCACTCAAACCAACCAATGAACTACTCTCACTCACAAATCACCCTTCACCACACTCGAGTCCTATGCATGATCCAATCAAGTAAACTCCCGAACGTTTGACACACCTCCACGTCCCTCCTTCGAGACCGACACTCGGGGAGTCACAGACTTTCCGTTTTATCATAAATATCTTTTGACGAATCAACCCCTACACAATACTGCATCCCTTGTCAAAATGGCGCCGTTGCCGGGGAGGGCAATAGGTTGTCATATGTTTTTGTTTATTTTGATTGCATGAATGCTAGATTTGAGAAATGTTAATCCATTCCACTTAATCTTGTTTTATTATTACTTGTTTTTGCTACTAACCCAATTGACTACTTCTAGTCAATTGTGGAAATTTTCGTTTCGTTGACAATTTTACTAGGTGAATGCACACGAGAGCAAAAGGAAATCAAGGTTTACTACCCTACATTCCTGAAATTAATAGAGTAACTAGAAGGAAAAATACACAAGGATCACTAATGGCTTCATCAAGCGCAACAAGAAACCCACAAGGAAGAGGCACAGCAGTACCAAATCCACTCCCAGTTCCAATCAATCCACAAGTACCGATTAACCATGAAGAACCAATCATTGAAGAACCGCAAGCTAACAGAGCAAATAATCAAGAGAACATTCGTGAAGAGGAATATTATGGAAACCCTCAAGAACCACAAAGATCAATTGCAGATTACATGACTCCGGATTTTAACATGCACAACTCGATCTATGTACCTCTAATGGAGAATGTCAACTTTCACGTGCATCCAACTATTCTCACACTGGTTCAGAACAGTCAATACTCGGGATTACCATCTGAAGATCCCAACGCACACATCACAAGGTTTATACGAGCATGTGGGATGTACAGACAAGAAGGCGTTAGCGAGGAAATAGTTCGACTTAAATTATTCCCATTATCAGTTATAGGAGAGGCAGCACGATGGTTGGAAAGCCAAGACGACAATCATTTCAGAATGTGGCAACAGTTGCATCGTGAATTCATGAACGAGTTCTTTCCCATTACAAAAACTATGAGGATTAGAAGGCTGATACAAGAATTCAAACAAGGAAGACTTGAAAGTTTGGGAGAGGCTTGGCGAAGATTTAAAGTTCTTAAAAGGCAATGCCCACAAGATCTGATGCACCCATGGGATATGATTAGCTCATTCTATGGAGGGTTGACGGATGAAGGAAAAATGTCGCTTGACTCATCCTCCAGCGGTGCCTTTGTCTCCCTAGCTTTGCAAGAGGCTGAGGAACTAATCGAGAGAATATCTAAAAACACATCCTATTGGTATGAACGAAGAGGAGATCATGGAGGAATTTATGAAGTTGATAATCGAGTGGCAAGTGAGGCCAAAATCGAAGCAATGAATCACGAAATCAAAAAGCTACAAGCTATAGTTGAAAAATGGAAAGAAAACCCAAGCCTTGCATGGCATTGGCATTTTATTGTAATATCTGTGGAGGACCTCATGACACCAATATTTACACTTCTACGTCTGCATCTGAACAAGTCGAGGCGGTAGATTATCAAAGGAACTCCAACTTCAATGCTTACGGACAAAACCAAAGATCAAACAACAATTGGAAACAGGGAGAGGGTTGGAACAATAGCCACAATGACGGATATCAAGCGCAAAGACAATACAACTATGGACAGAAGCCTGCATATGGACAAAATGACAAGAACAGACTAATGTACAATCAAAACCAAGGAAATGGAAATCAAATGACCTAGTTCAGGCCACAATACGACTCTCAACTTGATTTTACTCAACAGAGAAGGGATAACATCCGTGAGGTAGATGAAAGACTTACAAGGACGATCATGGAACTCAAAAATGATCGGGCAAATCTGAAACAAGAAATTACTCAAGAGATTAGGCAAGAAATTTCNTCACCACACTCGAATCTTATGCATGATCCAATCAAGTAAACTCCCGAACGTTTGACACACCTCCACGTCCCTCCTTCGAGACCGACACTCGGGGAGTCACAGACTTTCCGTTTTATCATAAATATCTTTTGACGAATCAACCCCTACACAATACTGCATCCCTTGTCAAAATGGCGCCGTTGCCGGGGAGGGCAATAGGTTGTCATATGTTTTTGTTTATTTTGATTGCATGAATGCTAGATTTGAGAAATGTTAATCCATTCCACTTAATCTTGTTTTATTATTACTTGTTTTTGCTACTAACCCAATTGACTACTTCTAGTCAATTGTGGAAATTTTCGTTTCGTTGACAATTTTACTAGGTGAATGCACACGAGAGCAAAAGGAAATCAAGGTTTACTACCCTACATTCCTGAAATTAATAGAGTAACTAGAAGGAAAAATACACAAGGATCACTAATGGCTTCATCAAGCGCAACAAGAAACCCACAAGGAAGAGGCACAGCAGTACCAAATCCACTCCCAGTTCCAATCAATCCACAAGTACCGATTAACCATGAAGAACCAATCATTGAAGAACCGCAAGCTAACAGAGCAAATAATCAAGAGAACATTCGTGAAGAGGAATATTATGGAAACCCTCAAGAACCACAAAGATCAATTGCAGATTACATGACTCCGGATTTTAACATGCACAACTCGATCTATGTACCTCTAATGGAGAATGTCAACTTTCACGTGCATCCAACTATTCTCACACTGGTTCAGAACAGTCAATACTCGGGATTACCATCTGAAGATCCCAACGCACACATCACAAGGTTTATACGAGCATGTGGGATGTACAGACAAGAAGGCGTTAGCGAGGAAATAGTTCGACTTAAATTATTCCCATTATCAGTTATAGGAGAGGCAGCACGATGGTTGGAAAGCCAAGACGACAATCATTTCAGAATGTGGCAACAGTTGCATCGTGAATTCATGAACGAGTTCTTTCCCATTACAAAAACTATGAGGATTAGAAGGCTGATACAAGAATTCAAACAAGGAAGACTTGAAAGTTTGGGAGAGGCTTGGCGAAGATTTAAAGTTCTTAAAAGGCAATGCCCACAAGATCTGATGCACCCATGGGATATGATTAGCTCATTCTATGGAGGGTTGACGGATGAAGGAAAAATGTCGCTTGACTCATCCTCCAGCGGTGCCTTTGTCTCCCTAGCTTTGCAAGAGGCTGAGGAACTAATCGAGAGAATATCTAAAAACACATCCTATTGGTATGAACGAAGAGGAGATCATGGAGGAATTTATGAAGTTGATAATCGAGTGGCAAGTGAGGCCAAAATCGAAGCAATGAATCACGAAATCAAAAAGCTACAAGCTATAGTTGAAAAATGGAAAGAAAACCCAAGCCTTGCATGGCATTGGCATTTTATTGTAATATCTGTGGAGGACCTCATGACACCAATATTTACACTTCTACGTCTGCATCTGAACAAGTCGAGGCGGTAGATTATCAAAGGAACTCCAACTTCAATGCTTACGGACAAAACCAAAGATCAAACAACAATTGGAAACAGGGAGAGGGTTGGAACAATAGCCACAATGACGGATATCAAGCGCAAAGACAATACAACTATGGACAGAAGCCTGCATATGGACAAAATGACAAGAACAGACTAATGTACAATCAAAACCAAGGAAATGGAAATCAAATGACCTAGTTCAGGCCACAATACGACTCTCAACTTGATTTTACTCAACAGAGAAGGGATAACATCCGTGAGGTAGATGAAAGACTTACAAGGACGATCATGGAACTCAAAAATGATCGGGCAAATCTGAAACAAGAAATTACTCAAGAGATTAGGCAAGAAATTTCTAGTCTTCGCCAAGAGTCTAAAGCTACACTAAAGACAATTGAGAATCAAATCTCTCAGATGTTTAAGATGATGTCAGATCGACACTACGGACAACTCCCAAGCAACACTGAAAACAACCCGAAAGAGAGAGTCAACGCCATTGATGCCAAAGAAGAAACACATGAGAAATGTGATCCAATGGATGCTATCTGTGGAACTTGCCAATATAAGGTAGACGACCAAAGAAATAAGACTACCTCTTGCAGTCTTAATCTTGAATTAAAAAATGCGAATAGTTCATGCACCATATTAATGAAGGAACGCAAGGAGGAAACCACTTCGGAAGAAGACCCGAAAGAAAAGGAACTACCAAGAGATAACATCAAAAGCTCAAAAGAAGAGGAAACAACTCGAGAAGGTAAATTTAAAGCTTTTATTCGAAAATTCTTCAATAGCAAAGAATGCCGTGAGTTGTTTGAAAATGACATTTGTGATAATTTTACATGTTTAAGCCAAGAATCTTCGGCTTGTTTAACTGAGGGAAACCCCAAAAAGAAGGGTGACCCTGGAGCTTTATTAATCCCTTGTTCTATATAGAACATGGAACCTAGAAACGCTCTTGCTGATCTTGGTGCTTCTATCAATGTCATGTCTTTAAATCTTTTTGAAAAGTTGAAATTACCACGTTTGAAACCGACGAGGCTGACTCTACGTTTAGCTGACGGAACCACACGGTATCCTGAAGGCTTAGCGGAAGATGTTCTAGTAAGAGTAGGAAAATTTCTTGTGCCTGTCGATTTTATTGTCTGTAAGATGGGAGATGATGATCCCCATGAATCCTTAATTCTTGGAAGACCATTTCTGGCTACTTGTCGTGCACGAATAGATGTTAGTTCAGGAGAAATTACCCTGAGATTCGAAGGACAAGCCACGAATGATGACAAGGAGAAGGCAAAAGAAAGAGCTGATGACGATGAAAGGGCGAAGGTCAAATCAAAGGTGAAACCAAAACCGAAGTGGAGGAACGATAAGCTTACTTGGAAAAACACGTGGGTACCAAAATGCTTCTTACCCACCACCAAGGAATATGGCTGAATTCAAACCAAGGTATAATGCGTCTAGCCAATGACATAAACCGTGGCGCTACTTGGGAGGCAACCCAAGATTTTAATAAAATGCTTTACATTATTGCTATGCTTTCGTTTTTAATGTTTTTGTTCTAATAAATTGCTACAATCATATGGAACCATGTTCTGAGGACTCATTTGTAGGATTCGAGACTAGAAATTGCTTTGGAAGAGCTTAAATTGGATATAGGTATGAGAAGCAAGGCCAAAAATCAGAAGAAAACGATGCAGTGAACCTACACGAGGCTCACACTGTGTAGCCGTGCATGGGAACGAGGTAGTAGCCTCCCACGCACGCTCACACTCGTGTTGCCATGCGTGGGAGCGAGGCAGAGAACTCCCACGCACGTGTGACCGGCGTGGAGGCCCCTACGGGTTTAAAACCCTTGTTCGGCCATCCCACCTTATTTTGCTCCCAAAATCAATTTTTCTCTTCTCCTCTCCACGCAAGGAAGAACCAAACTCAAGGTTTGAACATACTTCTCACTTTTTACCATTCAAAGAAGATTAAAACATCAACATCAAGGTAATCTTTCATCTTTTTGACTCTTTATCCTTGAATATTCATGAGTTTGAAAGAGTTTGAATGTGAAATTTATTCTACAATGCCTTGCATGATTTCGAATGATTTTGAATGATTAAATTGGTTATAATGCTTCATAGAACTATCATTTGATGTTTTCTTTCATTATTGATGGTTACATTGATAGATTGTTGTATATTCTTGAACTTCAAGTGTGAACACCATTGATGAACAAATGGGTTTGTTAGATTTCTTGTTGAAATTATGGAATTGATGCTTGAATTAATGAATAAACTTGTTATAGAACTATTATATGTCATCAATTTGACTTTTCACATGCTACATTGCCCAAATTGAATTTTCAATTTCAAAACCCTAATTTTGAATTTGGGGAAGAAGATGAAGTTGACTTTTTGAAATTCTTGACTTTTGTAGTTGACTTCTTATTTGGCTATCAAATTGATATATCTTATGATGAATTTATGCATGTGTGTGATAATGGAATGATATTGTTGATATTCTTATGCTTGATTTGTCCAAAATATAGGGGAAACTATGGCGAAATTTTCGAAAATTCTTAGCCCTATATGTTTGAAATCCATTATCTTGACAAGGAATTTTACACAAATATAATGGTGACTTATTCAAAGCCAATTACCATGAATGATAATTTCTATAATTTGTAGGACGGACCGCTCGAAAGAAATTGCAAAGAAGTCAAAGCATGATGTAGGAAAATCGAGTCGATTAAGGACACGGCAGCACACTACTGCTCAACAGGCTATACAAGAACCGGGGTCAAGGTCACTACGACACTTGACACCCATTCAACTCGCGACAGTAGACAACTATAAAGGGAAGCAGCTTTCTGTTGGCCGTCACTTTGAGGATAATGTTTTAAGGGAATTTGGTTGTTTGGAAGAAGTGAATATGCTCCTTAGGCACCCACAGCTCCGCTATCTGTTTCAGTGGAGAGGACCCACCTATGCGCCTGTCACCTATGAGTTCTTGGCGACCCTGGAGATTAGAAGGGAAGTCAACGATGCAAGGGAGTCTATTTCATTCACTCTTTTCGGCAACCACTACAGTATGTCTGTTAACACTTTGGGTGTTACACTCGGTTTTCATGATGCAACAAGCATGTCCATGCCATATTTCAGAGATTTCAAAGAAGATTTTGATTCAGATGAAGTTGCTAGACGATACTGGAGAAGCATCACAAACAATGCCCCATACAACTCTTCAAACTTGAAGGCAAAGCTCATCACCCGGAATGCTTTGAAGGCTATCAGATTAGCCTTTGCTATAAATCTCTCTGGCCGAACCACGAATAGAAATAAGGTATACAAGCAGGACTTATTCTACATGTGGTGCATGGAGAATGATGTCAGTATCAACATGGGCGTTTAGGCTAGGAAATGGCTCCAAACCCAACAAAAGCCAAAGGTTTAGACTGTGTTTATTGGACCTTTTGTTACTAAACTGTGCATTGGGTTGGGCCTACTGAACTGGTTGATGGGAGAGAGATCCGATGGTCGTACAATTTCTTTCTCCGTGGGTGAGTTCTTTGCTGCAAAATTAAGGCTTGGAGGTGATGACGCACCTGATCTAGAGGCTTCTGATGAGGATGATGATGAGGACGAGGAAGAGAATGGGGAGGAGGACGTTGCACAGGAGCAAGGCCCTACTCCTATGGATTGGGCCGCGTCGCAAAATTTTCATAGACAGCTCCATGAGGAATAAATGAACTATTGGCGTGAGGAGCATACTTGGCAGCAAGGCCACTTCACATCCATCTCCGCAAGACAGGATGTTCACACCGAGGACCTCAACCGCATGAGACAGCCGGTGGAGGAAAATGATAGAAGAATTGCTGCTCTTGAAGCTAGATTCGACAGGCAATTCCATCCCTTCGGTGATGAGTGATGCCTTCCTTCGATTTTTCTCGGTCCTGACTGATTGACACTTGATTCTGAGTTTCTTGACTATTGGTTACTATGGTTGCTAGCCCCATCTGAACATTAGGATCCCTATGCGCGGGGTTCCGACTTTTATTTCTTTTATCTCTTTACTTTGCTTTATTTATCTTTATCGCTTTATGTTATTTCATTTCCAACTGCTTTACTTTTTTGCATTTCTATTCAGATATTTCTACTTATCTTTATGCTTTATTATCTAAGTTTTTGTTATTTTTATTGCTTTTATATTTCTATCAGCTTATAATAATTGAATAGTACTCCGAAAACCCTTTTTGTATGTTATGTCTCCATTTCTTATAGAGCATCTATAACGGGAGCGAAGCTAAAGTGTGGAAAGAGGGATGCATACTTGGTTTATCCTCTTATCCCTTTTCTAATTTTAAGCCCGTTTTGATCTCTAAAGTGTGGAAATATTTTCTTTATAGCTTTGTGTATGAGTATATTACAGTTTGCCATGATTAATAGGATCGTTTGATGCATACCCTATATCCCAGAGCAATTTCCAAAGTGTGGAAAGGGATTTTTATTTGTCTATCCTTAGAATCCCTGTTTAGTTCTTTTACCCTGTACGTATAGAAACATCAAGGACGATGTTTACTTTAAAGTGTGGAAAGGACGCACTTCGTGCTTTACATGCTTACATGCTTAGTATTAGAAGTTGAAGCTCTTGGGAATGATAAGCGGGTGCATTTGCAGTTTTGAAAAGAGAGTTATTATTTGTGTTATCTAGGGAGAATTTTGACTAGATGCCCAAAAATTTTTACTCTCGAAATATCTTTGAGGAAGTTACTTTTCGCACCCATGAGAGTGTTTAGAGCCAAATAAGTTTATATTCTTGCCTGCTTGCATGATGTTCACCTCTTATTTACGTAGGACCTTAGTCAAGGATCTCTCGAAGTGGGAGTGTGCACTCTTTAATTTGAGAAAGATAAAACTAGCAAGGCCCGGAATTGAACTAACCTTGGTAGGGCATGGGGCAAAAGGAGAGCCTAATAGTGAGCTTAATGAGAAAACAAAACCCTTGAACATTAAATAGAAAAAGGCATGAGCGGTTGACACGAGGAGAAGTCGAAAAGGCAAAAGGCCAATCACGAAAGAGTTTAAAATTGAGGGAAGCCAATTCGTTGGGTTGTGTCCAAACCATAGTCTTCGGTAAGCAAAAAGCTTTATCTGGAGTCGGTTGTTCACATAAAAAGATCCCAAGAATTGAGAAAATAGAGCTGAGGTGAGCCGCTTTGCTTAGGATTCGAGTACCCATTGCACTGACCTTCGAAAAAGCATTTAGGATTCGAGTACCCATTGCACTGACCTTCGAAAAAGCATGTAGGATTCGAGTACCCATTGCACTGACCTTCGAAAAAGCATGGATCATTCGAGTACCCATTGCACTGACCTTCGAAAAAGCATGGATCTTTCGAGTACCCATTGCACTGACCTTCGAAAAAGCATGGATCTCCATGTGAAGTCGGGTGGCGACCTTCGAAAAAGCATGGATCTCCATGTGAAGTCGGGTGGCTCGATGACGTTATCCTAGGAAGTGAGAAGAAAGAGGAACCGCGCTAAGCCAAAAGCGATGAGTGGTCCATGCCCCTTCCCTCATTTACATTTACGTTGGGCTTTGGCGTATAAGGATGGAAAGTTGATTAGCTAGTGCACATCGTTCCCCCTAGTGAGATCGGCTAGAGGCCCTATTTAAATAGAAGGTGAACCAAAACTTTGGAAATGCATGCTTGCGTATGGTGTGAGAAGTATGATCCATTGTTTTACTTGTTTATCTACGAAAGGTTTTTATTTCCCGAAAATATTTCTTGAGTTGCTGACATCTGACCAAAATCCTTTATAGATAACACAAATGATTTCCCCCGTTTCAACAGTCTTAGACACCCATTATTTTGACTTGCCAAAAGCTTTGTTTTGCATGGGAGAGTATCTCGGAGGCTTATATGCTTAGAGAGTAAAATGTCTTGCTTGAGTACAAGCAAGAAACAAAGTGTGGGAAATTTGATAAGACTCCGAGATACCCTTATTTCAGGCACATTTTAGGGTGTTTTATCGCGTCTATAGCATCCTTATTTGGTAAATCATATGCGTAAATGCTTGAAAATCACTAACTGATGCACAGAAGCTACTTATAGCTCAAAGGAAGTAAAACAGGAGCCCCGGGAGCAAATAGGACCAAAAGATAAGCTTAAAGAGCAAACCAGGCAAAAGCGGAGCCCCGGAGGACCAAACTGGGAGGCCACACGCGTGTGAGCAAGCGTGGAAACTTTCCAGAAGCTCCCCACGCACGCTCACACGCGTGTGAGAGGCACTGGAGGCGTGATGCGCGAATTTCAGCTAGGGTTGTCATTTCGGAGACTATTTAAACCCCTTTGATGAATTTCCAGAAAAGGATTCCAGAATTTTAGTTTTCCCTTTTCTTAGTTTTTCCTTTGGAGAACTTTTTCCATTTTTCTTAGTTTTTAGATTAGATCAATCTCCATTGTAGAAGACAACAAGCTTGGATTGAAGATCTTCTTCTATCCAGGTGATCGCTATTTCATTTCTATAATTTTAGCTATCTTGTTCTTGGATTAAATTAGCTTTTGCTTGCATTTCATATCATGAGTAGCTAATTTAGTCTAGGGATTTGGAGTGTGTGATTGAATATTGCTTTTGTGATGATCTTATTTCTATATCTTGGATCTATGAGTTTGTGTTGATGGATTATCTATTCTTGTCATTTGATTGTTCTTTTGATGAGATCTTGTTTGGATTTGGCCAATCTAGATGAGAGATTGAGCTCTTAACTCTTTTATGTCTTTGATTAGAGTTAGGATTTGAAGCTTTACACAATCAAAGTTCCTATGGACTTCTTAAGAATAGTAGGATAGTGTGTAGCTCAAATGTTTGATAAAATTCCTCTTAGAACTTTGGATGCTTGAAGGCACTCCTAAGTCAAAGAAGCCTTAGTACACAAGGTGGAAAAGGACTAAGACAATACACTCTTGAATAGACAATATCCTAGCAATCCTAATCCATGACCTTAGACACTCACTATGCAATATTCATGAACACTATCCGATCCCTACCCCTTTTACATATTCCCAAAATCACTTTTACTTTACTACTCTCTTGCACTCAAACCAACCAATGAACTACACTCTCACTTGCAAATCCACCCTTCACCACACTCGAATCTTATGCATGATCCAATCAAGTAAACTCCTGAACGTTTGACACACCTCCACGTCCCTCCTTCGAGACCGACACTCGGGGAGTCACAGACTTTCCGTTTTATCATAAATATCTTTTGACGAATCAACCCCTACACAATACTGCATCCCTTGTCAGCGCCATTTTGAAGGATGTAATTTAGGGTGAAGTGAATGTGAAGGTGGTAAAACGAAGAGTTAAACTCCCCGAGTATCATGTCTCTCGAGGATGGTGAATGGGAATCAAATTAGTGTTGACCTTAATGGTGTTAAAAGGTAAGAGTTACAAGTATTACAAAGGATTGGTTTGATAAGTAAGTTTGGGGGTTGTAGAAAGGAAATTACACTAAATATGCAAATGGAAATGAAAGGGGTGTGAACCAAAGTCAAATAAATTGATTGATCTTCGTAGGGGATTTGAAAAACGAGTTTCGTGATCGAGTAAGGGAGTCAAGGTATTAGTACCGACTGGCGTCACACTCAGACTCTCAATCCTCATTCGGTTGAGGCATTTCATCGAACACCTAGCCTACCACTCCTCTCGGATCTTGTCCTTTCGGACTAAGAGCGGAGATATGGGTGAGTTGGGCTCGTGAGAGGCCTCTATCGCGTACTCTCTCACTTCCCTACAGTTTACTAGCTATTCCGGCCGAAATAGAGGTAAAGCTTGAACAATTTCAACCATACAAAACATCAATCCTACTCCTTCATCTTTCAAAACTATAGAGCAAATTCTAAACAACAACCAAGAGTTTAACAAAGGCTCACATGCCCAAAATACTCTACTCAATCATGGAAATCATTCAAGAAAACAAAATAGAAATTACTTTTAATAATAAATCTAAACTAGCAATTCAATGGAAAGAGTGTGTTACCCAAGGAATGGTTGAGTCTACATCTTCAATCCATCTTCAATCTTAAGATCTACACTATTCTAATGGAACGGGTGTGATTTTCCTCCCCAAAGGGGAAGGAATAGGAAGAGAAATCAGATCTGAAAATTAGGAGAATCCTCCTCCAAAAATGAGAAAGAAGGGTTTAAATAGTTGTCCAAGAAGTCGAATTTTCGCTGCTGCCCTACTGTCCCGCTTCCACGCCTGTCACACGCGTGTAGCCTTGCGTGGGAGCTTTCTAGATTAATTCCACGCCTGCTCACACGCGTGTGATGGCCCGTAGCAGCCTCCTGCTTGATGGATTCTTTGTTTGTTGCTTCTTTTGGCCCAAAACTTTGCAGTATCCTTTGGAAATGACTCAAAGTATTTTTCTTGAGCTGAATTTGTCAAATAGAAGTTAATTAGAGGTTTTATCCATGAAAGTGATCAGAATTGGGTGTTGAGACATTAAATATCATCTAAACATAACCCGAATTTTGACTGTTTTTGGCACTTATCATGCTACGAAGAAAATCATTTGCTACCTCAAAGGAACAACCAATGTTATATTATGGTATCCAAAGGAAGGTAATTTTGAACTAACCGGATATTCAGATGCAGATTTTGCAGGTTGCAAAATTGATCGAAAGAGCAGCTCCGGAACGTGCCAGTTCTTCGGGGGAAGGTTAGTTTCATGGTTCAATAAGAAGCAAAACTCCATTGCAACAAGCACAACCGAAGCTGAATACATCGCAGCAGGGAGTTGTTGTTCGCAAATTTTATGGATGAAGCAACAGTTGAAGGATTACAGAATTAATTGCGAGGACGTTAGTATTTTCTGTGACAATACTAGCGCAATTGCAATTTCGCAAAATCCTGTACTTCATTCAAGAACGAAGCATATCGACGTACGACATCATTTTATCCGAGACCACGTCCAAAAGAAAGATTTAAGGATCAATCATATCCCTACAGAAAATCAAATTGCAGACATTCTCACAAAACCGTTGTGTGAATCTCGCTTCGCAACCTTAAGGCACGAAATGGGGAGGATCGAAATCAACTAAGTATTTTATTTTATGCCAAGTGTTTTTATTTTACATCCTATGTGGCGTGATTATGTGTTCTTAGCTGAGCTATATTTTCATTTGGTTTACATGTGTGTTTTACGTGTTACATGCATAGCTTATGTGCTTTTAATTTTCACCTGCTTGTGTTTTTACTGTGGTGAGTCACCCTCTTACACGTGTGATGTAGTAGAAGTAATTTTCTTTGCAACTTCTTATCTTTATAATTGTTTATAAATTCATTTCTTGATCTATCTTGTTCTACACGTGTACTTTATCTATTTGTAGTACTAACCATATTACATGCAGATGAAAGGACTTTTCTTCTTTTGACCATGCAAAAGAAAAACGGCTTTTGAGGAGCAAAAGCATTGATTTTTGGAGCTTGGGAAAACGTAAAAGGACTTGAAGAGACATTTAATGTCCACTTTTCAACAGTTACAAGTTCCAAGGCTTCTCAACCCATCTATAAGTTGGGACCTCCTCACATACCCTACTCGTTCAAGAGTAGTTGTTCTTTGTGTTGTTTATTTTTGCAGGAAGCCATGAAGCCCAAAAGACAGGCCGAGAAAATTGTGAGGCCCGTGTCTAGGAGGATTTTCGAACAAGCACGGATGGAAATGTTGAGAGCAAGAAGGATTGCAAACGGCGGACATGAGATAGGTGACACCTCTACCGACCCGATTGTCCTAGAGGAAGAGCAGCCCGTGCAATCAGTTGAGCCAGCCGAAGGAGTGCAGAAACCTGGTGATCCAGACAGAGATTATGTTCTTTTTCTCATGAAGGGCAGTGGGCCTTCAGAATCCCCACCTCAAACATCCGGAGCTACACACTACACAAGCTCGGATTCTGAAGAAACCACCATTGCTAGTCGCGTTTCTGCCTCTCGTACCAAGACCACAGCTAGTCCAGCCACCGTGAAGAAGAAGAAGTAGAAAGGATTAGTGAAAATCCTTTTATGTATTAATCTGAATAAGGCTTATGGTCTAAGTTCCAAATTTTCCGTAACCATATGCCTATATTATTTATAAATGGAACAAATATTCGGATGGTTACATTTCTATGACAATATTTAATTGGCCATGCAAAAATAAAGCTACGAGAAAAATAAAGAAGAATTCGAAAAATTATCTAAGTAGCTTAACAAAAATTATAATATGGCCAAAGACATCAAGGATCTCAAAGGAAAGCAAGAAGAATGCCTCTCTCTTGATCGAGAAATTCGGGTGCAACAAAAAGGAGATGCACACTTTTTCCCAAGAATATTAGATGCTGCCAAAACAGGGGGAAGAAAGGTCAATCAATTTGGCCAAGTTGGTTCCAGTTCCACCGCACCAACTCAGGGGGAATGTACACAGGGGGAAAGAGTAAAATCAAGTTTTAAAATTTTTGCTAACCCCGCAGGAAATGTATTTTCTACTTTTACAGCCCCAAGGCAGGCAAGCCAACCGAATGCACCTGCGATGACTAAACAAGAGCGTGAAGATCGTATGGTAGATTTATTTGCCGATCATTTTGGAGTCACGCACGATGCCATTTTAGATCAAGAAGAAAGGAACCCAAGAGAATGCGCGAAATGGTATTTGCGCGGAGTTTTTCCCGCAAATGATTTACGCGAAGCCCCAGAATGCTACAAAGTGGGTAGAGTATTTCAGAAATTCTACCACTTGGAAGATAAGGATGACTTTGGTAAGCTAAGGAAAAGAATAAATAGCATGTTGGGTATTTAAATTTATTCCTAGCTTACTTTAATATTGCAAGCTCATGACATATGTTGGTAATATTTTGACATGATTCGAATTTGTGATGGGTCTTATGCTATAAAAATTTATCTTTGCTAGTTTTGTGTGTTATGGCTTTTAATTTGACTTAATATTATGTAGCATGCATGTTGGTACAAAATTAAAATTCAAGTGAATTAACCCAACAATGCATATTTTTCGAACAAGTCAAAATTAATAAAGCCGTAGGTCAAAAATCTATGAAAACTCATCGTAATGGCTAGTCGCAATAAAATTGAAAAATAAAATCAGTTGATTTCTAGACTGAGCCAAATATGATTGAGTATAGGTTTTGGCATCATCAAAAATGGGGAAATTGTTAGGAATAAAATTGTAATAGTTTTGATGAGCCAAATTGTAATTTTAGAAATCCCCTATTTTATTTTTAGAGTGTAGAGTTTGGACCCGGAAGACAAGTCATGACAATAGTTTGGTTCGAATTATTGTATTATAGATTACTTTTTGTCATGACTCTTGTAAGTCATTTGCTTCCACTATACATATGAGTGTATATGATCCAATGGACAAGGTTGAATCATCATTGCAAGAAGGTATGATTTCGAATCCAAGAGCTAGTCAAAGCTCCATAGAGCTAGTCGAAGTCAAAGGGAGGAAGAAGTTCAAGATCCATTATCTCTACACCATACGCTACACAATGCTGAGAAGGATCAAATATATTTATTTGATGGATATGATTGAATGAGTTGAAATGGAGAAATGGTTAAAAGCTTTGAAATATACCTAATGGTCTAGTGTTTGAAGCCCATTTGGTACATTTTAATATTAAGGAAGAAGCTTTGGAGCTAGTCACACGGCCAAGTCTTTGGAGCTAATTCTTGGTCAATAGAGCTACCAATGGAGCTAGTTTTGGTCAATGGAGGAAGTCAAAGTCAACATGGAGCAACTTTGCATGGATTACATACGCGTGAACACTACACCATTTCTACGCGTGAAAGCTATTTTAAAGAACTATGGAGCATGCTATGGAGCAACTAAGAGTGGAACTTATACTTAGTCATTTTTGCATGTCTCAAATATTCTACAAGGTTCCGTACGTGATGCCATGAACCAGAAGAAACTTGAAGGTGGTGATTTTCTGAAGATTATTGTTCATACTCAAATGTTGTTATAGCACTTTACCATACGATATTCCGCTGCACATTTCAAGTTGAATTTAGTCACTTGAAATCTCTGTTGTTAAAGTGTTATAAAATTTGTAATTGTTTGAAAAGTCTATTCACCCCCCCCCACCCTCTAGACTTTTCACCACCCTATCGGGACCAACAATGATTTACTGTCAAAAGTGAATGTGAATTTGCTTTTGTTAGACATGATCAAAAATATGTCTGCCTATGCTAAGTTTTTAAAAGAACTAAACACTAGAAAGCATAGGTATGAACATAATGAAAAAGTTTTTATGTCTAAAACCGTTAGTGCTGTTTTGCAAACTGACTTGCCCCCAAAATTAGAAGACCCCGGTAGTTTCACAATAACTATTACAGTTGGGAATTCTAAGAAAGAAAAGGCAATGCTTGATTTAGGTCTGGATAGATTAAAACCTACTAGGATGTCCCTAGAGTTTGCTGATCGTTCTATTAGATATCCTAGGGGCATTGTAGAAGATGTTTTGGTCCAAGTTGATAAACTAATAATTCCTGCCGACTTTGTTGTTTTGGATATAAATAAAAAGTGCAATCATGCGCAGGACATGCCTATTTTGCTTGGCCGACCTTTTATAGCCATCGCAAAAACAATGATTAATGTCCAAAATGGAAAATTAACAATGACTGTCCTTGATGAAACTGTTGAGTTTTCCATTCTGAAATCGATGAAATTACCTGAAAACAATAATAATCATTGCTTTGTTGTAGACATTTTAGATTCCATAATTTCTGCTGAGTTTTTAGATGAATCTCCGTTGAAGGTCGAAGCTGATGAAGAGGAACCTAATCAAAGCCCAATAAAAGAGGGGGGTGTTGAAGGAAGCTCACTCACAAACTACCTGGAGCAAATCAAAGAAAAACACCATCCCTCAATTGAAGTTGACATTCCGCCCAAGCTGGAATTAAAACCTCTTCCTAGTTCTTTAAAATATGTTTTCTTAGGTCCAAATAATACTTATCCTGTAATAATTGCCTCTAACCTTTCACAGGAACAAGAAAAAAAGTTGCTAGAAGTATTTAAAAAATATAAAAGTGCAATTGGTTGGACAGTAGAGGATATTAAAGGAATAAGTCCAACAGTTTGTATGCACCGAATCCTACTTGAAGAAGGGGCAACTCCTGTCCGTCAACCTCAGCGCAGGTTAAATCCGAATATGAAGGAGGTTGTACGTGCGAAAGTCCTAAAGTTGTTGGACTCAGGTATCATTTACCCAATCTTAGACAGTAAATGGGTAAATCCAGTTCACGTAGTGCCAAAGAAATCTGGAGTTACTGTGGTCACTAATGAAAAAAATGAATTAATTCCAACTAGAACAGTAACTAGGTGGCGCATGTGCATAGATTATAGAAAATTGAATGTTGCCACTAAAAAAGATCATTTTCCTTTGCCCTTTATTGACCAAATGTTAGAAAGATTAGCTGGGCATGCTTATTACTGTTTTTTAGATGGCTTTCAAGGTTATTTTCAAATTCATTTTGCACCTGAAGATCATGAAAAAACGACATTTACATGCCCTTTTGGCACTTTTGCCTACCGTAGAATGTCATTTGGATTATGTAATGCACCTGCGACTTTTCAAAGGTGTATGATGTCGATATTTTCTGATATGATTGAAAGATATGTTGAACTGTTTATGGATGATTTTTCTCTGTTTGGTGATTCGTTTGATAACTGTCTTTCTCATTTATCTTTTGTGCTTGAAAGATGTGTTAAAATGAACTTGACCTTGAGTTGGGAGAAAAGTAATTTCATGGTTAAAGAGGGCATTGTTTTAGGGCATATAATTTCTGACAGGGGCATAGAGGTTGACAGGGCTAAAATTGAAGTTATTTCTAAATTACCTCCCCCTACATCTGTGAAAGAAGTGCGAAGTTTTCTTGGTCATGCAGGTTTTTACAGGCGCTTTATAAAAGACTTTTCGAAAATTTGTAGGCCTATGTGTAACCTGCTAGCAAAAGATGTTATCTCCAAGTTTGACGACGAATGTTTGTCTGCTTTCAACTTTTTGAAAGAAAAATTAACTTATGCTCCCATTCTTGCTGCACCTAATTGGAAATATCCTTTTGAAATAATGTGTGATGCATCTGATTATGCTGTAGGTGTTGTTTTAGGACAAAAGATTAATAAACTGCCTTATGTGATTCATTATGCAAGTAAAACTTTAGATAATGCTCAGGTTAACTATACAACTACTGAAAAGGAGTTGTTGGCTATAGTCTTTGCGTTAGAAAAATTTCGTTCTTACTTGATTGGTTCTAAGGTGATTGTTTATTCTGATCATTTTGCTTTGAAATTTTTGTTGGCTAAAAAAGATGCTAAGCCTAGGCTAATAAGATGTATTTTGTTGCTGCAAGAATTCGATTTGACTATCAAGGACAAGAAAGGGTGCGAGAATGTGGTCGCTGATCATTTGTCTCGTTTACTTGATACAGCTAATAATTGTCCTAATTCTGATATTCCTATAAATGACAGGTTCCCTGATGAACAGTTGCTTTCGTTACAAAATAAAGAGCCCTGGTATGCAGATTTTGTGAATTATTTAGTCTCGGGTCAATTTCACCCAGACTTGAATTCACAAGAAAAAAAACACTTTCTTTCTAAAGCAAAACATTTCTTTTGGGATGAGCCTTATTTGTTTAAAATCTGTCCTGATCAAATAATTAGAAGGTGTATTCCTGAGTTTGAACAACAAAATATTTTGAATCATAGCCACACTTTAAGTTGCGGAGGACATTTTAGTGGGAAGAAAACTGCATTGAAAGTTTTGCAATCTGACTTCTATTGGCCCACTTTGTTCAAGGATGCATTTGAATTTTGTGCTAAGTGTGATAGAATCCAGAGGACTAGTAATATAAGTAGGCGTCATGAAATGCCCCTTTCAAATATTTTGGTTGTTGATCTGTTTGATGTTTGGGGAATTGATTTCATGGGGCCTTTTTCTACTACCTTTGGTTATAATTATATTCTTGTGGGTGTTGATTATGTGTCAAAATGGGTTGAAGCTGTAGCTACTAGGACAAATGATAGTAAAGTTGTTTTGAAGTTTTTGAAAGATATTTTTGCTAGGTTTGGGACGCCCAGAGCTATTATTAGCGATGAAGGTACCCACTTCTGTAATAAACTTTTTGCAGGTCTACTGAAAAAATATGGCATTACTCAAAGAGTGGCTACTCCATACCATCCACAAACCTCTGGCCAAGTGGAGGTGAGTAACAAACATATTAAGGGGATCTTGGAAAAGACGGTAAATTCTTCCCGGAAGGATTGGGCCGTCAAATTGAATGATGCACTGTGGGCTTACAGGACAGCCTACAAGACCCTGATTGGTATGAGCCCGTATGGGTTAGTCTTTGGTAAAGCTTGTCATTTGCCAGTGGGATTAGAACACAGAGCCTATTGGGCTATTAAATTTTTGAATTTTGATTTGCAAAGAGCTGGTGAGATAAGAAAATTAAATTTGAATGAATTAGATAAAATACGAAATGAGGCTTATGAAAATTAAAAAATTTATAAAGAGAAAACCAAGGCCTATCATGATAAATTCATTTTGAGGAAAATTTTAAACCTGGTATGAAAGTTTTGTTATTTAACTCTCGATTGAGATTGTTTCCAGGTAAATTAAAGTCGAGATGGACAGGGCCATTTGTGGTAGTTGAAGTATTTTCTCATGATGCCTGTGAGATTGAAAACCCAAACACAGGTGAAAAATTTAAGGTAAATGGGCAAAGACTTAAGCAATACTTTGAGGGTGACCCATCAGCCCATATTGTTGAACAAGTACAATTGCAGGATTATGAATGCCCATGTTGTCACAATAACTGAATCGCTTTTGGGAGGCAACCCGGTTCTCTTTCCCTTTACCTTTCTTTTCATTTCCCTTATTTATGTTCTTTCCATAATTTGATGAGCTCTTATGTTGTGTTTCCCTTTTACTTTTTGTTCTCAACATTGAGGACAATGTTTGAAATAAGTGTGGGGAAGGGTTTTAATATGTTTGCCATTCTCATTCTTTGCCAAAAAAAAAAAGTACTTTTAAATAAATAAGTATGCACTACTACACAGACGGCTTTTAACGTCGGCTAAGTAGACCCTTTAACGTCGGCTAAAAGCCGACGTTGATCTGGCCAACGTTGTAAGTGTACACATACAACGTCGGCTAAAAGTTAGCCGACGTTGTAAGGTACACATACAACGTCAGCTAACTTTTAGCCGATGTTGTATGTGTACACTTACAACGTCGGCTATTTACAAATAGCCGACGTTGTAGGTAATTTGAAAGCTATTAAAATACCCTACAACGTCGGCTAATTACAAATAGCCGATGTTGTAGGTAATTTGAAAGCTACTAAAATACCCTACAATGTCGGCTAATTACAAATAGCCGACGTTGTAGGTAATTTGAAATCTACTAAAATACCCTACAACGTCGGCTAATTACAAATAGTCGACATCGTAGGTAATTTGAAAGCTACTAAAATACCCTACAACGTCAGCTAATTACAAATAGCCGTCGTCGTAGGTACCCTACAACGTCGGCTAATTACAAATAGCCGACGTTGTAGGTAATTTGAAAGCTACTAAAATACCCTACAACGTCGGCTAATTTCAGATAGCCGACGTCGTACGTACCCTACAACGTCAGCTATTTACAAATAGCCGACGTTGTAGGTAATATTAAACCAAAAAAATTACCCTACAACGTCGGCTAATAAGACTAGCCGACGTTGTAAGGTAATTTTTTTGTTTTTAAATATTAAATTTATTTTTCTATTTACACCCAAAACTTGCTCAAATATATATAGCAATCACAATCACATTCAAAACCTGTACAATTTATATTTATAATATCAAAATTAATAAAATCAATAAATCTCACAATTGATAATAATTAATAATAGAAGTTCATCAAAAATTATCTATATTAATTAATACAAGCCATAATATTATCCCAAACTTTGTATTAATCCATTCATCAATGAAGTACTTGGCCCATGTGTCTCTAATTTCATCAATCTCTTGTTGATTGTAGCTCAATGAACCAACTCTCTCCACTATTTGTAATAATTTTGAAAAGTAATAAATAATAATTAGTAAGCTAATTTAATCTAGTATTTTTAAAATTTGAATGAGAAATGTATTTTCTTAAATTACTTGCCTTATCCATTCCTTCGTATGCTTCTTTGAAAAGAATTTCAAACATGTACTTCATCACATAATACCTGCATTTGGTAGCTCCAACTTGTTTGGCACACTATATATTTGAATTATAATACAATTAAGAATTCATTTAATTAAAAACTATGAAATATATGTAGTGACTCTTATTATATTTAGTAGATAGTAGATATTTTAAAGAAATTAATTTATACAAATATCACATATTTCCCATATTTAACTAAAATCCCCCCCACCCACCCACCCCCTCCCCCTACTCCTCACTTGTATGCTACTCCATATTTATTATGCACTACCTTTTATATTGCTAAAGACCCCTGTTATTATAAATAGCGAGTCATGGACTAATTATTAGCAGTTCTCTTTGCTTTTCTCATCCCCCTTCTTCCCATCCTCCATCTCCATTTTGTACTTGGATTTTACACTAAGCAATAATACTAAAAATATAATCATGTGCGATCTCTTTATTACCTGACTTAATTACTTTCTAAGTATTATTTGTGACCCTTTTACTTATTAAGGGTTCGTTTCGAAACTCAAAAAATGACTTCTATAAGTCATTCTTTGAATTTTGTGTGTTTCGATATTTAAGGAAAATAAAGTTAAAGTAAAATATTCATTATAGTTTATGAAAAAACGTTCAATTTGACAAAAAAAAAATGTCTTCAGAGATTTTAGTCAGAAGACATTTTTCATATTTTTTGTTTTCCCATATTTATTTTCTCTCTCATCTTTTTATCGAGCTAGTTTCTGAATTATTATTACTACCCCCACCACCACCACAGTACCACACCACCACAACCACCATCACCACACTACCACACCACTACCAGCACAACACAACTACCACAACTATCACCATCACTACCATCACCACCACCATAATCACCACTACCACTTATTACTATTATTATTATTATTATTATTGTTATTATTATTATTATTATTATTATTATTGTTATTATTATTATTATATAACAAATAATATGTTATTTTCAAGAAAATGAACCAAACAGTAAAATATATATATATAATATCTTAACTTTTAGCCAAACAGAAAAAAGATAATTTTCTGATATTCAGCTAAACATTAGAAAATTAAATTATTTTTCAGAAATAAATCATTTTTTAAAAATAAATTTTTAAACGGACCCTAAGAACAACCACATTTGTGGTTATTTGGAGGTGTTTTTATATCTAGAAAACTTGACTTGAGTTTTTTGTATTAATGGGAAGCATGATTTTTTCTCACCTTTTTTCTCTTGCAAATACAATTTCTTTGTGGATCCCAAAAAAAAATTTACACGCAAAATGCCCTTTTGTCAAACTTGTTTTACCTTTTTCTTTTTGCCTTCCTTTTAGCTCCCATTTTCCTTTCTCATCTCTCCTACTTGGCTGGCAAAAAACCAACAAAAAACCTCAACAAATGAGGTTGCTCTAAATATAGTATCCAATTAACCAAATCTTGACTCACTTTCTAAATATTATTCGTGAGCCTTTTATATACTCCGTATTAAATATAGTATCCAATAATTAACCAAATTGGTTTGGGCAAATTATACAATTGACCATAGTTTACCTTGCATTGTGGATTCTTGTTACAAAATAACTTTTAAATTCTGTATCTGCAGTTAACCGTTTCTGTACCTGTAAACAAATTGAAGGCGCATCACATGGTAATTACAAATACATAACATGATAACTACAGACACATAAAATATTAATTACATGTACAACATATGTTAACTACATAACATGTTAACCAACATCTTATGTGTCTGCAGATAACATATTTTGTATCTATAGTTAAGAATTTATGTGTTTATAGTTATCATGTTATGTGTCTGTAATTCTCATGTTATGTACATTCGATTTGTTTACATGTGATGGACAATTTTAATTATCCTCGCAAGTGCACGAGTCAATTGTAGTTATAGTGTGCTTTAGCAAGGGTCGATCCCACAGGGAATTAAAACGATGCAATTTAAAACAAATTAAAATTAAGAAATAATTGAGTGGGTTTTAAAGTATTGAAGGTGCACTTATCAATAGTAAATACTAAAGCGAAAAGTATGCAAAAGACAAGAAATAAAAATTCAGGACAGTGACTAAAGGAATTACCCAGAACTAAGATGTAAAATACACAACCAAAGATCAAAAAGCCTAAGAACAAAATAATTAGCAGATCATTGTAATTAGCAATCAACCACAGGTGAAATCAATCTGTTAACCTTTTTAAGACTTGGCAAAAAAAAACACAATTAACACTACCAGCTAGGCATTATAATTAATCATTGCAAATAACAACATACTTGATCATTTAGCATTGTAATTAGTAATACATAGCAGCACATGCCAAATACACCATAATTGACAGTAAAGAAATTAAAACCTTGCTTATGTAATTAACACATGTGAATTGAAGAAACCAGAAGCTAGACAATTCAAGGAAAAGAGAAAAGAACCAGAATTTTCCACACAATGCTGACGATTAATTTGCTGTCACCAAGACCAAAGCTATTGCGCCAACCAAAGTTAGATTGCTGCCTCCACAGGTATTTCGCCGAAGCAAAATAATTAAATTCCAGCCACCGCCGAATTGTTGAAGTTGTCGTCGCGAACCTCGAGTGGTGCTGCTGAACCCAAGAACTAATATTTGATCGGAATTTGTGATGTGCGGCGGAAATCGTTCCATGCAAGGATGCTCCTTCGATTGGTCCCCTCTTCCGCTTAGATATGCCGTCAATTTATATTGCTTTGGCTCAGCGGCATCCTTCGTATTTCTTCACCGTAAATTACTCGTCAAACTTTAAGATCTCTTCTTCCGCTTGGTGGTTGACGGAAAGCAAGACTAATTCTATGATTTCAATCTAATTAAATCTTATGAGAAATTAAATAATAAGATTAAATAAAAGAAAACTTAAGCCTGTCAAAACTAATTAAAGAAATTGATTATAAATGTAGATATATAAATTAAAAAACGTAAATTAACTTTAAAAAGTTTATTTAAGTTGACAATAAAAGTGATGTTCATCAAATATCCTCACACTTATTTATTTGCTTGTCCTCAAACAAAGACATTATTAAAATAAAAAGAAAAGAAATTAAAAATAGGAAGTATTAGATCGAATTTCACCCAAATTGCCTTTCAAAATTATTGCCTCATCAATGCAAGGTTAGTGCCAACTCGAAGAATGCATAAACACTTGACTAGAAATTAAATAAAGTTAATTCATTATTCACAAAATTAAACTTGTGCACGTGTGTTGGTACCTCTCATATGAGTTATAAGAAAATTCAATAAAGTGAATATGAAAATTTCACAACATATAACCTAAGTCAAATTCAAAAACCTTCTATCATAGTGCAGGTGCAAAAACATGAAGGTACAAAGATCAAAGGCATTTATTGAAAATTAAAATGCAAGTGCTCGTCTCTTCCAAAGTTCACTCATTATTTTTCTGCTTATGACATTTTCCAAAGAGAACTTCCCCAAAAAACCTCGCCATGTTACGCCAGGCATGTTTGGGTTTTCAATTTTGTGTGTACTCATGAAACAGATCACAACACTCATTCATTTATTTATGGTACATGTGTAGGTAGCTGATTCAGCGGAGTAGAATCTCTGATTTATTGCCACAAAATGATCCTTGAAACCAACAACTACACCACAATTTATAGCAATTAAAAATTGTTTAAGAATTTGAAAAAGGTGATATAAAGTGAAACCAACATAAAACCGATAAAAACAAATGTATAGAACATATGAGGGTTTTTATGATTTCAAAATTTTTTTTTTAAATTATGTCCTTTTTTTTTTTTTTGCAAAAATTTATAAAGCAATTAACAACTAGCCACATGCAATATACACACCAAGAGTTGACAAAAACTTGCATTATTTTAATCATAGGCTATTCAAAAGGCTTATTGGGTAAGAGCTCGAGTTCATCACTACTACAGAAATCACATACAACGTCGGCTAAGTACTTAGCCGACGTTATATGTTATTTGAAACCTTTAACGTCGGTTATTATGAAATAACCGACGTTAAAAGTTTCAACCTAATGCTACTACGCGATACGACGTCGGCTAGGTGGTTAGCCGACGTCGTATCGCAATTTTTCACCAACGACGGGGGATACGACGATAGCTACGACATTAGCCGTCGTCGTATCACCAAACGGACCCCGCCCCCGCGCAATACGACGTCGGCTACGACGTGAGCCGACGTCGTATTGCGCGATGTGTTATATGAATGACCTACAACATCGGTTATGTAACATAACCGACGTTGTAGGGTTTAAAAATCCAACCCGTCGGCCCAAATATTACGACGTCGCCCCCAATCCTTCTCCCCAAAAAATTACGAAATGTAATTCCATCCCTAAACCAAAACCGAAATTCCATCAGTCGTCGCCCCCAACAGCCGTCGCCCCCAATCCTTCGCCGACCGCCGTCGCCCGCCCACCCCGCACAGCAGCCGCGAAGCACACAGCCGGAGTCGCAAAGCAGTCTACCGAACCGCAGCCGCGAAGCACACAGCCGCCGAACCGCGGTCCTTCACAGCCGCACCGCCGCAGGAGCTTGGCCGTCGGTCAAAGGCGCACCGCCGCAGCCGAACCGCCGCACCGCTGCACCGCCGGAGCTCCGCCGCCGGTAAGGTTTTTATTTTGTTTTTTAATTTTTGAATTATTTTATTTAAAAATATCATTTAGGATCTCACACTTTATTCATTAGCATTTAGCAATATATTTTTACTTTATTGTTTGGCCTCTAAAATAATTATAAGTGATGGTAGATGCCTCCAACATTACATAAATTGTTCACTAGCAAAATTGATATTTGCTTGTTAGCTAAATTGTTCACTAGCAAAAAAAATAAAAAGGAATAAGAAAAAAGCTAAGGTTCACTAGCATTACATTCTTCTTTGTGTTGGGTTTCAAGGAAAAAATGTTTAATTAATCTTCAATCACAATGGACCAATATCATTAAGGAGTATTATATGTCTTAAATTTTACACATTATAAAATTATTAAATCATTAAAGTATTTAGTTTCTCCTTTAATTTCCTAGAACATTACTTTATACTACATTACAAATAGTTTTAGTTATGATGAAATCACCCTTTCCATTGTAGGTGATTAGTTTGATTCGAGGTTTAGCTTATCGACGTGGACAAAGCTTTGGTGAGGTAAAATGTTTATTTATTTATTTTTCTACGAACTTTCGCCTTTCTTGTATGCATCCGGTGATTAGCCACACCGTGGTTTGTGCTTATTTATGTTTTCGGCTTTCTATTATGCATCCGGTGATTAGCCACACCGTGGTCTGTGTTTTTTTAAGTTTTCGGCTTTCTATTATGCATCCGGTGATTAGCCACACCGTGGTCTGTGCTGAAGTAAGTTTATGTTATTATATTTGTTGAATCAATGATTGAATGTTAACGTAACACTAGATTGATTAGAGTTAATAATGATTTTAGATTGACTTGTCATGGATAAAAGTTGGATGCATGCTTCTCGGATTAGTAGGGAATATGATGACGAAGTTAAAGAATTTTTGGACTTTGCAAAACGCCGTCTTCCGAATAATAATGGGAGCTTTTTTTGTCCTTGTAAGAAGTGTTGCAATTTAACAAAATTAAGTGCAAATGACATATATGATCATATAATTTGTGATGGAATTAATCTAAGTTATACAAAATGGATATGGCATGGTGAAGGGGGGGGGGGGGGAAGAACTAGTACATCTAACACTTATGTTGACAACGAAGCAAATGAAGATGATGAGTCTGAAGATCGGTTGGATGAAATGTTTCGCGATGTTGGAGAAGAGTTCACTGATCGATCAAATGAGTTAGATGAATTATTAAGTGATTCAAAACAACCTTTATGGCCAGGGTGTAGTAAATATACTCGGTTATCTACTGTTCTGAAATTATTCAATTTAAAAGCTAGAAATGGATGGAGCGACAAGAGTTTTACAGCTTTACTTGGGTTATTAAAAGATATGCTTCCAGAAGATAATGAACTTCCAAAGAATACATATGATGCCAAGAAAATTCTGTGTCCCATGATAAGACTCCGAGATACCCTTATTTCAGGCACAATTTAGGGTGTTTTATCGCGTCTATAGCATCCTTACTTGATAAATTATGTGCGTAAATGCTTGAAAATCACTAACTGATGCACAAAAGCTATTTTTAGCTTAAAAGAAGTAAAACAGGAGCCCCGGGAGCAAATAGGACCATAAGATGAGCTTAAAGAGCAAACCAGGGAAGAGCAGAGCCCTGGAGGACCAAACTGGAAGGCCACACGCGTGTGAGTAGGCGTGAAAACTTTCTAGAAGCTTCCCACACACGCTCACACGCGTGTGAGAGGCGTGGAGACGGTGATGCGCGAATTTCAGCTAGGGTTATCATTTCGGAGACTATTTAAACCCCTTTGATGAATTTCCAAAGGGAGATGTAACCCCTCACTAATTCCGATAAGCTGCGATCATGCGTGCCGGTCACGAACCGTAAAATTTTTAGGAACTTGTGTTCGGACCCATTTGTCCTAGGAAATGGATTTTTAGACATCATACTATTATTCTTGAATTTCCTATTTAATTAGATTAGCCCATAGCAGCCAAAATTTATTTGTGATCGTACCTCGCAGAACTTCGCGGTGTACCGAACCTAGCCCAATTTTGAGGTTTAGACTGGAATAAATTTGTGGTTTCGAAAATTATTGGATTTAGATTATTTTCTACCGAGAATTCATCTGTTTTAACCCTTACCAGTCCAATTGAAGATATTTTTCTTGAGGAACCATAAGACTTTGACAAGTGTCACAATTTTATCCACATCTTCCTCATTCTTATCTTATAAGGGATGATCCAATGTGACTTAGTCTTCAAGACTCCTCATTCTTATCACATAAGGGAAAATATAAAAGCTTTGTTCCCATTTATTTTTCCCCATTTCCCTTCAAATTGCCGAAAAGAGAGAAAGGGTGAGAGAGTGTGTGATTCTTCATCTCCCTCCACCATTAAAACCTTGCTTCCATAGCCAAATTTCTTCACAACTCTCAAGATTATTCGGTAAGATTTCGATTTTATTCGGTAGAAAGCTTTGCATTCCTTCCTAGAGCTTGAATCTAAGCTTAGTTTCTTAAAATATTGTGTTATGGTGTTGATTTTGATCATAGGATTTAAGGTGAATTTGGGGAAAAGATCCAAGAGTTGTTCCTACGGTGTTAGTAAACCTTCTTGAGGTAAGGAATCCCCTTATTTGGTTGAGGTTATTTGAAACTAGATAATTGATAGCTAGGTTATGAATTGTTGTTGATTGGTGTACATGAAACCTATATGTTATGTGGTGTGCATATGCTATGAAGTGGGGAAACTATGTATTTAGGTATAAATATATATGTATATGCCGTGTGTGTATGTGTGGTGGGTGTGTGTGTCGTGATATGTGCATATATATATATTGTGTGTAGTATGATGTATATATATATACTGTGTACGTGTGTGTGTGTTAAATATATGTTTGTAGTATAGTAAATATATATATGTGTGTATTATGTATATGAAACATATGTATGTATGTGTAGTATATATAGTTATGTGTGTATTATGTATATATATACACGTGTGATGTGTGTGTGTTTAAACTATATATATATATATGTACATATATGAGTATATATGTATAATTAAATAAAGGTTGTATTATGTATATATATATATGGTATGCGTACTTTATGTGAGTATGCATAAATGTGGAAAATGGTATGTTGAGTGCATATATACATATGTGTAGTGTGATGATGGGAAATGTTTTGAGCAAAATGTTTTGAGAGACAAGACTTTTGAACTAAGTTAAGAATGGTGATTGATTTCAAAGGAGGACTTGATTTTGTGGAAAATGTCTAAAAAGTGATTTTGACTCAAGAAAAGGGAAAAGGAAGGAAAATGTTTTCAAACCTTAGTTCTAGTAAAAGTGGTGAAGGACCTTGTCTTGTAGCCTACGGGATAGAGAGCTTAAAGTGCCTTCCCGTATGGTGGTTATGTTATTGTATGACTAGTTCATACTGTGGGCGAAGTCTATTCGCCGAGTACTATATCACCCGGAAGGAAAAGGGTCTCCTGCGGGGGTGTGCACACTTAAGTATAGTCACTCTATTTTCGGGTAGGTGTCGTTCTTATGAACCTAGTGAGGCTAGCTAGGAATCATTCCAAAGCGCCTATAAGTCCAGGGGATCAGTATTAGACCGGGCAATGACCACTGAACCCGAGTTGAACGATCCAAGTGGTCAGTCAAAAGTGGAGAAAGGATACTCCAAAGGTTTCACACTCACTTTCTATCTAGAACCAAGTGGATTTTGAAATATGAATGTAGTTACGCTGTAGCTACGGAGAAGAGGTATGTGAAAAGTATTGAAAATACCCAAAGGTTATGGGTGATCTCTCTGAAAGGTGAAAAGTGAAGAGAATTTCCTTATGAGGGAAATGTTTTTCAAAGAAAGTGATTGAGAACAAAAAGGTGGAATTTGTGTTTTTCCATTACTTGCTTATATGCTTAAATGTTTGGCAATATATGCTTTGAGTAAGTAAATGATTATTGTATGACCTCGTCTAGAGGGAAAGTGATTCAAGATTGATATTGAAATTGTTGCCTGTTATGTGTGCACGTTGCTATGTGTAACTGTTGCAGGTAAAACCTCGGCTGATGAGTAAGGATAGGGTTTTGATGTAACAATTTTTTTTTTACAAAACCTTTATTTAGTTTTGAATAACCCGTGGATATCCTTACTTAGCCGTCGCGCTAACTACACTTCAATGTGTATTGTTTTTATCAGATGCAGTTTAGTGAGTACCTCTGTAGCCGATGAGCTCAGAATAGAAGAGAAGTGCAGGTTGAGGTCTACTATGATGTTGTTGTAGTGTGTTGGTGTTGTAAGTTTAGCCTTAGCACTTAGAGTGGAGTTTGTCAAAGAGGTGATAGAATTCACTCTAGGTGTGGCGGTAGCACCCAGTTTTCTGTTGAGTAGATGTAAGCTTCCGCAATGTATTATTGGGATTTTGTAATAAATCCAAGAATGTAAAAATTGGAGTGTTACAGGAGAGCCCAGAAAATTAGTTTTCCTTTTCTTAGTTTTTCCTTTGGAGAACTTTCTCCATTTTTTCTTATTTTTTAGATTAGATCAATCTCTATTGTAGAAGACAACAAGCTTGGATTGAAGATCTTCTTCTCTAGGTGATCTCTATTTCATTTCTATAATTTTAGCTATCTTGTTCTTGGATTAAATTAGCTTTTGCTTGCATTTCATATTATGAGTAGCTAATTTAGTCTAGGGATTTGGATTGTGTGATTGAATATTGCTTTTGTGATGATCTTATTTCTATATTTTGGATCTATGAGTTTGTGTTGATGGATTATCTATTCTTGTCGTTTGATTGTTGTTTTGATGAGATCTTGTTTGGATTTGGCCAATCTAGATGAGAGATTGAGCTCTTGACTCTTTCATGTCTTTGATTAGAGTTAGGATTTGAAGCTTTACACAATCAAAGTTCCTATGGACTTCTTAAGAATAGTAGGATAGTGTGTAGCTTAAGTGTTTGATAAAATTCTTCTTAGAACTTTGGATGCTTGAAGGCACTCCTAAGTCAAAGAAGCCTTAGTACACAAAGGGTGGAAAAGGACTAAGACAACACACTCTTGAATAGACATTATCCTAGCAATCCTAATCCATGACCTTAGACACTCCACTATGCAATATTCATGAACACTATCCAATCCCTACCCCTTTTACATATTCACAAAATCACTTTTACTTTACTACTCTCTTGCACTCAAACCAACCAATGAATTACCCTGACTCACAAATCACCCTTCACCACACTCGAATCCTATGCATGAACTCACAAATCACCCTTCACCACACTCGAATCCTATGCATGATCCAATCAATCACCCTTCACCACACTCGAATCCTATGCATGATCCAATCAAGTAAACTCCCGAACGTTTGACACACCTCCACGTCCCTCCTTCGAGACCGACACTCAGGGAGTCACAGACTTTCCGTTTTAACATAAATATCATTTGACGAATCAACCCCCACACAATACTCATTCTTCAGGTACACGTCAGACTTTGTCCTTGAGCATATTGGGAATTTCGTGGGCACCTTTGTGCGTTGTGATGATAGATTTGTAGGTGTGCCATTGCTTGAGATTGGTGAAGCGTAATAAATCTACTACATGGGTCTCCTTTAAGTACGAAAGGCTTCATACCTTTTGTTTTTGTTGTGGTCTTTTGGGCCATGCATTCAAGTTCTGCATTAAGGCAAGGGAGTTGGATTTACTAGTCGAGAAGTATCCGTACAGTGCTGATTTATATGCAGGTGGTAGTCGAGGACTGAGAGCGATTAGCGACCACTGGCTAATCCCGGCTGAAGGGCCCCAGCGCGAAGAAGAGCCTGCTGCCACCCGAATTGATGAGTTGCGCGCATCGGAGGCAGATTTGGTTATCAGAGGCCGAATAGGGGAGTCAGAAATGGTTGCAATTACTAAACGACGTAGGGAGGGGTTTGGTCCTGGCAGTAGGAGGCAGGGTGGCGAAGGCAGTGATGTTCTGATGACTAACATGTCAAAAAACTTGTCCTTGGCGAGTACTGGTTCCCAGACCCGCCCGTCATCATGAGTACCGTTAGTTGGAACTATCGTGGCTTGGGCAATCCACGCATAGTTCGCGAGATAGTGGACCTCGTGTCCCGTAAGAAGCCTGAGTTTCTTTTTCTTATGGAGGCCAAGGTGGGCCGGATTCACGTAGAACGTCTCCGGGTCAAGCTTGGTTTCGAAGGTCTATTTGTTGTTGATGTTGTTGGTTTGAGTGGGGGCCTGGCTAGTTAGTTTCTCTAAAAATCACATTGACGTGGAAGTAAGCATCGTCGGTCAACCGAATTGGCGTATGACGTGCTTTTATGAGTTCCTGGAGCTTGGTAGGAGGAGAGACTCTTAGGACTTGCGTTTGTCATTGGCAGGTAGATCCTCGCTACCTTGGGTGGTCGTTGGGAATTTCAATGACCTTTTATATCAGTCTGAGAAGAGAGGGGGTAACCCCACCTTGATAGTTTCCTACGTGGTTTTGGGGAGACTATTGAAGTTTGTGGTTAGGCCCAGCTACCTATGCGAGGCTATGAGTTCACCTGGGAAAGAGGTAAGGGCACTGAAGGCTGGTTGGGGGAGAGGTTGGATAAGGTATTAGCCTTTGCAAGCTGGTTTACTATGCGGGCTGAGGCTTATGTGGAGAATGTCTTCACTCGTACTTCAGATCATTCGGCTCCCTACTTGTGTGTTAATGGTCCTGGTCAGCTGGGGGTAGGCCTCGCAGGGATTTTAGGTTTGAGATGGCTTGGTTGCTTGATGAGGGATGTAGGGGTGTGGTGGAGGATGCTTGGAAGGATGGGAGAATGGAAGGGTTGCTTAACAGTTTGCAATTTTATGGTGATTGTTTGAGGAGCTGGGGTGGGGACCGTTTTCATAAGTTCAGAGAGTGAATCAGGCAGTTTCGTAAGGCCCAACTATCATTGCGTGGACGCAGGGACCCAGCCTCCTTGGCTTAGTTTCGGCGCACTGAGGATGACCTCTCCCGACTTGAAGTCCTGGAGGATGTTTTTTGGAGGCAGCTGTAACACCCTTGATTTTTGGGCACCTTAAAATTATATTATATTGAGTCTTGTACTTTCTTAATTTTAAAAATACTAGTAAAGATGTACAATATTTCCCTAATCTTATGTACGTACCTATGTCGTAATATATAAAAATATACGTACGTAAGCATGTTTAATATTTCGCTAATACTATTTCTACAACTATGTCTTAATCTTAATATATACATATATATATATTAATATGTACGTAGGTAGTTTCTATATTATTATTATTATTATTATTATATAGGAATGTGTACACGGCAGTATATGTATATATTTATTTATTATTTGTTTATTTATCTAATCTTATTATATATATAATTATATTCCTAATCTTTAGTTTACCTAATTATATTTTCCCTCTATAAATATTCTCCATGAGTTAACCCTAGGTCCATCATATATTCCTCCTTTCCCATATTCTCTCTGAAATAAAACCCTAGCCTTCTCTTTCTTCATCATTAATTCAAGAATTAGAGGTCAAGGATCATCAAGTTTAGGTGCTTAATTTTGGACTTTCGAGGTAAGATTTATGTCTACCCAAAATTTATTTACCCCAAAGTAAAATCGTTTTACTAAGTGTTTATGTGCAAACTTTATTATTGAATAATTATGTGAGATATTATGTGATTATTGGTTATAGTGTTATTTGTGGAAATCATCTGTACTTATGAATCAAGTAGATTTTCGTATGTCATATTTTTATTAATTTAGATATATATATAAACGTGAATATATATATATGTGTTCAAAAGTTAAAGCTGGGCTGCTAAATATTTATATATGTTCTTAATTAAATATAATCCTGTCATTGCATATTTGTATACATATGTTCGTGAATGTCTTTATTATTCATTTTTACACATATGTTCGTGTACATGCCTTTATAATCATTATAGGTGATTAATGTATGTTCTTATATCTAAATAGAAGTAATATATTGTGTTCCTCATAATTGGGCAGTGTAACAATCTACTGTGTATACATAATGATGTATTTGGAGTAAAATTATATGTGTAAAGGTATGAGATTTTGGATAAGTGTGAAACTGTGACATATTATAAATATATTTATTTATATTTGAGTATGGTAAGAGAACAAATTGATTGGTATAAAAACTATTTAATTTAATTTGGACATGGGGGATTTATACCTGGATTTTTCTTGTGAGTTTGGTCTTTCACGATTTGGTTATGAGGTGGTGGAAATCCACAATTTGGTTGTATTGATACATACCGGAGTGGGCCGGATAGCTAATCCCACGATTGATTATGGATATGGAGTCTACTTTACATACCGGTGTGGGCCGGATAGTTAATCCCACACTCTTTGAGTTCGTTCTACCCATTGGTGTAGGTCTCCCATTGGGGGTATGCATACTTAGGAATCGATCTCGGGCCAACTGTGTGGGTCTCCAGTTGGTTTTTTTTTTTGGTCACTGGGGCCGAAGTAATGGCTCTTGCCTGGTATTTCTCCTCCTTTTGGACAAAAATAATTAAAGATGGTTAAGTGTGAACGTTCTATTATGGTGGAATACTATAAGTAATATATATTATATGTTGGTAGTAGTGTATTCAGTAGCATATTCTTATGTGATTTTATATGATGGCTTATTTGCATACCTGACATACATCTAGCATGTTTAGCTTTATATCATGCATAAGAAAATTTCAAATAACAAAGATAAGTTTATAAGGGGTTACATGATGGGCCATTTATGTGTCGTGTGTTTTATGTGCTATGTGCAAAATGTTTTACAGGGTGGAGTAAGTCTTACAAGCGTTATGCTGAATTTGTTTCTTTGTGTTCTTTTTCCTTAACTCTTTTTGCAGGTGAAATTGCATAAGCACTGGGCATGAGAGCGAATCACCTAGAGATTTATTAATAATTTATTAGTTATTTATATTAGTTGGATTAATAGTTTCGATTAGACTCGATTATTAGTTGTTTTTGTATTAATACCTACCTTGGGATATTATTATTTTCAATGAATATTTTTTTGAACCTTATATCATGAGTTGTCTTTGGTTAGTTGTTTTAGCCTGTGCGTTTAGATATAAGTTGTATCCAAACGTGGCGGTAGCATCCCTATTTTCTATAGTTTTGGTTTTGGGCTTCCGCAATTATGAGATATTTTTAATTAAATAAATCCTTTTTTAAACGAAAATTTAGTTATGAAAATGGGGGTGTTACAGCAGCGAGCCAAACAGCATTGATTGAGGGGTTTTGATGCCAACAGACGTTTCTTTCATAGGTATGCCTCTGCTCGTAAGAAGAAAAATACTTTGTATAGGCTTAAGAATGTTGTTGGTGATTGGGTTGAGGGTGAGGCTAAGGGGCCTGTAGTGTTGATCTACTTTGAGGGTATTTTTCATGCGGGTGGCTCCACTCCTATGGAGCCCTTTTTTAATTCTGTTATCCCTCGAGTCTCTCAATCCGATAATGACCTTTTACTGCGTCCCTTTGAGTATGATGAGGTTAGAGCTACCCTATTTTCTATGTTCCCTGATAAACCACCAGGCCCAAATAGGATGAACCCGGGGTTTTATCAGCATTATTGGGATGTGGTAGGGGAGGATGTGTCGGCTTTTGTGGTTAATTATCTTAATTCATGCACCTTTCCTGATGGCCTGAATGATACAAATGTTATATTGATCCCCAAAAAGACAGTCCCCAAATCAGTGTCTGATCTGAGGCTTATTGTGTTGTGCAATGTTATTTATAAGATCATGGCCAAGCTCTTGGCAAATAGGATGAAGCATTTAACGGATGGGATAATCTCTAAGTCCCAGAGTGCTTTTATCCCGAACATGCTCATTTCTGATAATATCATAGTGGCTGCGGAGGTGGGTCATTATTTGAATAGAAAGCAGTGTGGTGTAGTGGGGTGGGGAGCCTTAAAGTTAGACATGGCAAAAGCTTATGACCGTATGGAGTGGCCCTTTCTGCGCTCAATGTTGTTGTTATTGGGGTTCGCTGACAGGTGGGTTGATTTAATTATGCTATGTGTTACAACTGTCTCCTATAATTTCTTCGTTAATGGAGCCAGTAGTGGTCAGGTCACTCCCACTCGTGGGCTATGACAAGGTGACCCATGTCCCCATATCTATTCATCATATGTGCAGAGGGTCTCTCTTTGTTACTTCAAAAAGCCTAGGTGGAAGGTGCTATTCATGGCTGTAGAGTAGCTCGGGGAGCTCCACCAATTTACACCTTTTTTTTTGCGAATGATAGCCTTATGTCCTTTAAGGCTAATGGTCAGGAAGCTGGGGTGGTTAAACACTGTCTAGATTTATATGAAGGTATGTCTGTTAAGGATGTTAACTATCACAAGTCTAGTATTTGCTTTAGCAGGAATACATCAGAGGAGGATAGAGAGGAAGTGGCTGGGATGTTAGGCGTTGCTCAGGCACCCAAGTTTGGCAAATATTTGGGTTTACCAGCTTGTGTGGGAAGGAATAAGAGAGCTGCTTTTTCATATATTGAGGATAAGATCAAACAAAGAATCTGTTCATGGAACAAGAGGCTGCTTTCACAGCCGGGTAAGGAAATCTTGTTGAAAAGTGTGGCCTAAGCAATGCCAACTTTCTCAATGTGTGTTTTTTTGCTCCCTGAGTTAGTTTGCCAGTCGATTGAGAGAACTATGAATAAATACTGGCTGGGCTCTGGGACTGAAAGGGGGATAAACTAGAAGGCATGGGATCGCCTATGTGTGCCTAAGAAGTTTGGTGGGTTGGGTTTCAAAGAGCTGCGTGCGTTTAATTTGGCAATGTTAGGAAAGCAGGCCTGACATTGTTTAACTATGCCTCAGTCCCTAGTGGCTAGAGTTTATAAAGCAAGGTACTACCCTAAACCCTCTTTTATCGATGGTTCAGTTGGTAGTTGCCCGAGCTATTGTTGGAGGAGCATTATGGCCTCCCATGACCTTGTTTGCGGTGGTGTAAGGTGTAGGATTGGGAATGGGAAGTCAAATTTAATCTAGGGATGTGCGGGACCTCTCCCCGATTGCTTTTCGCCCCTTATGGCGAAGGCTGCAACGTGCAAGGAAGTGTTGTCCTGGTTCAAAAACAAGGGTGTGCTATCAGTTGAGTTGTGTACGGACTATTCTCAGCTTCGTAGCGGTTTGAGTGCGGTGCGGCCTACTTTTTACTCCTATGTTGGTTTGTTTGTGGACGCATGCAAGGGTATACTGTCTTCGTTTTCACATAGTATTATCAGTCTAGTGCCTAGAACAACAAATGTTATGGCTCATACTTTGGCCTCTGCAGCTGTTGCGCAAGTTAGTATTATGTACTGGGACTTGGTCCCTCCTGACACTATTTCTGATCTCCTTTATTAATATATATGCTGTTGAGTTTGCTTTAAAAAAAATTATGTTGGTGTAATAATGTGCATTTTGATTTATTCAGTGTGCATACGTGTGTGTATGTAGTTTCTATAAATATAGTTTAATTTAATACTCTTCCCATCCCATTTTAATTCAATTTTTATAATGTTAAGTTTAGTATTAGTCTATAAAATTTATATATTAAGAAACTAAATTAAAAGTACTATTAAATACACAAAATAAAAATAAAAAAATACTAAAGAAAATAAGTAAGAAACTAAATTAAAAGTACTATTAAATACACAAAATAAAAATAAAAATATACTAAAGAAAATAAGTAAAAAAAAGATAGAGTCAGTTTAACAAAAAAATAGTAAACATGACGGGTAAAATGTGACAGTGATTAATAATTTTTAAGTAATGAATAGTGTATCTATTTTCATATGATTTCTTTTATTTGATCATTTATGAGTTTAGTGTTCCATTTTTATCTTTTTTTTAGTACTTTCTCAACCTACTAAAGCATGATCGCCTCCACTGAGGCTCAAACCCACTCCCATTATCCATGAGGGAGTGTAAATCGAGACACCGGGTGCCACTAGACCACAAGGTCTTTGGCTAAATATATGTATCATTGGCTTAATGTTAAAAAAATCTATTTCATTTATTATGATATCTATATAAAAATTCAATTATAATAGAATAAATTAAATTATAAGAAAAAAGTAATTGTATTTGCTAAAAGTTAAATCTTTTTTTTGGAACACAATATTAGAGGTACCTACAATTCAGGGACAGAATTAGTCACTATGTTCGATGGTGGAAACCCTTGGTACAAAAAAAAAAAAAAAAAACATATGTTCAATGCATTTTTTTTTTTACAAAATTTATTCTAGATAATAATATTTCTTATTATGAAAAATTAAAATTATATATTCTAATAATGATAAGATGTATGTGTTTCTTTATATATTTAATTATTTGATCTTTTAATTTTACTAAATTTTTATTTTTAATTTTGACATTATTCAATCACACATTGTGCATATTTACATTTAGTAATTTGGATAGAAGTGAATCTTGAACTTATTTTCTAAATGCTATAAAACATAGCATAAACTAAAAAACTCCATAGTAGCTTATTTTTTATTAAACAAAAATTATACCCCGTACATTATTTTTAGTTTAAGATAAGTTTAAGCAAAAATACTTCCTCCATATCATTTTATATATATGATTAGTCATTTTTATACGCGATCCGCAAATATAGATGTACAATATTAATACTCAATATTAAAATCTTAATTATATTGAAATATTTTTTAAATAATACTCCGTAGTATATAATTTTTTTTTTTAAATAATTCATAGTTGTAGAATTCATATTATATTGAAAGTAGGGTAACACTTGTGTGAGACAGTCTCACGGGTCTAAATCCTTGAGACGGGTCAGGTCTTTATTAATGTGTCAACAAAGCGGTTTCACGCCCCTGCCGGATCTCTTTCTCTGCCATATGATTTCTTCTCCACTCTCATTTCTATCAAATTTCACCCTGTTTTGATTTCGTTCTAACAAAATACAATGGCGAGACTAAGAACATTACTGCATTTATCTCTATCTTTCTCTCTTCCTTCTCCTTCTTTTCCATTTCTCCTTCCTAGAAGCAACTTCAAACCCAGACGTTGAGCCATTGTTGTCGTTCAAAGCCACTACAGACACTTCTAATAAGCTGTGGGATTAATTGGAACTCCAGCACAAACTCGTGTGGGTGGACTGGTGTTTCTTGCCAAAACAACCGGGTTTCTCGCCCCATTCTGGAAGGTTTCTACCTCCACGGTTCATTTCAGCAGCTTACTTCGCTGACCCAACTCCAAGCTCTCAACATCAAGCGGAACCACTTCGTTGACCATGCACAAGTTCTTCTCTAGTTTTCATCTAACTTCGAAGTTTCTTCTTTACAACTGTGCATTCCTCTTCACAATCACATGTTTCAACGGTGAGTCTTCGTAACAACGGTGTGTATTTCTTCATCATGCTATTTCGTTATCTTCGCACATTGCTAATATGAGAGTTAGAATTTGAATTTTCACCGGGGATTTTCAAAGTGAAGCATTATATAGCGGTGAATTTGAGTCTGTGATAGTTGTAATGCACAATTTGATGTTATTATGAACTAGAACTAGAACTAGTATGTGCTAGGGTTTAAGGAAAACTCAATTTGTGCATTTTGAAATGAAGTTATAAGGTGAAGGTCAAAGTGCAATGTGCCCTGTTTCAAATCCGTGTAGTTTTGCAAGATGAATTTCAATGTTTTTTTTTTTTTGTGCTGATGAATTTCAATGTATTTGGTATGTAATAGTACTAGAAAACTTCTACTACACCTTGCAAATGAGATTCAATTGAGTTTTGATGTTTTTTTTCCTTGTTGATACATGAGTCCATGTACCTCTTGTCTCTATTTTATTTGCATTCTAGTTGGAATTTGTTTCCTTGTGTAGATCATGGATGCATTTGGTTGTTTCTTCCCTATACTTTGTGGCTCTTTCTGTTTCTGTATTTGTGTCAATGGATGATCGATAAACTTGCTAGTAATATTGTATTTAGGCTTTCAAATCAATACTTGTTGCTATAAAGTATTACATTTAGGCTTAAAGTATTAAATATATCTATCTTAAACTATTTGCTAAATTTGTGTTATGAAGTATTACATTTAGACTATAAAATATTGTGTTTTAGGCTTAAAGTATTAAATATATCTATCTTAAATTGTGCAATAGATTTGTGCTATGAAGTATTACATTTAGGCTATAAAGTATTGTGTTTAAGGCTTAAAGTATTGATTATTTTCTACCTTAAACTGTGTATTAGAGTTGTGTTATGAAATATTACATTTAGGCTATAAAGTATTGTGTTTAAGGCATAAAGTATTAAATATATTTACCTTAAACTGTGTTTTAGATTTATGCTATGAAGTATTACATTTGGGTATAAAGTATTGTGTTTAAAGCTTAAAGTATTAAATATGTTGAAATATTTTAAGCTGCAGGGTAGTAGCAATTTTATGTTTTTTATTACGTTAGTGCAATGTTACGCAGCACCATTTGTTAGTCAACAACATGTTAGGCAGCAGCTTTATTTGGTTTGTTAGGCAGTAGTATTTTTTAGACTTTTAGTGCAGAATTGTCTTTCGCTCATGCGTATAAATAGAGATGTATCAGTTAGCATGCTTAATGCAACAGTTTAAGTATTCTTCTCTTCAATTTCTCAACATGGTATCAGAGCCATGTCCTTTGGCCCGATTTTCTTCTTCTTTCTTCGTATGAACAGTGCGTTACTGTTCATCCGAACTGAAAAATTCAAACACAGCTTTCCACTATAAGTTTTTCACAAATTTGAAGATATAGCATCATTCTAGAAGCTCAGGCGACCTCTGTCGTCGAAGTCCGACTCTAAACTGCCGTTGCACGCGCCTCCACGCGCCACCACGACCCGACTGCCGCCGTCACACGTTCCGCCACGCGCCGACGCGTGAGGCCCTTTCCGGAGACATTTTTCCAAAATTTTCCAAATTAGTCTATGTCCTTGCTGCGACCCTATCCTGATTTTTTCACATTTGTTCTATCAATATGGCAGATGAAGAAATTATTGATAGTGTCCAGAATACTCATCTCCCAGTTCAACCTTCTTTCCCAGTTCAATTTCTTCTCCCAGTTCAACCTAAAGTCTACGTTCCAAATCTTTCTGGGAGTATAACTATCACCAGTGAAAAGCTCATTGGTTCCCAAAATTATCAAGATTGGGCATCAGCAGTAGAACTATGGTTTATGGGTCAAGGAGTGGTTGACCACCTCACTACTACAGCGGAAGAAATCCAGCATGAAAAGGACATTTGGAAGAGAGTTGATGTTCGACTTTGCAGCCTATTATGGCAATCTCTTGACCGAATTTAATTCCCATGTTTAGATAATTTAAAACCTATTTTTCTATATGGAAACAGGCTCAATCTCTTTATACAAACGGCATCTCTCGTTTTTATTTCATTGTCAGTGAAATACTTAATGTTAAGAAGTCAGAAACGTCCATAGAAAAATTTATGAGGAAAATCCAAGGACTCATGGCTGAATTCAACAAACTCATGCCTATTGGAGGATCACCCGAAGAACAACTTACTCAACGAGACAATTTTTTGTTGTTCTTACACTTGCCAAACTTGAACCAGAATTTGAGCAAGTCCGAAATAGTATACTTGGAGTTCCAAATACCAAAGAAATGTTCAAAAGACTTCTTCAAGTTTCCTCTATCTATAAAGAAAACACATCATCGTCAACCATTGTTGATCATTCTGCTCTCACTACTCAAAGTTACAATAGAGGAAGAGGTCGAGGAAGCAATCGAGGTGGCCGAGGTGGAGGACGAAATTCTACCCGTTTTTGTGACTTTTGTAACAAACAAGGGCACACTCGTGAGGTTTGCTAGAAACTTCATGGGAAACCACTATGGTTAATATAGGCTGAAGACTCAAATACACAAGTTATCTCAAAGACTGAGTATGCAGAATTCTTGCAACTAAAGGCTGCCAAGACAACCATTTCTCCAAACAGCTCCCACACTGCTCTTACTTCACAATCAAACTTTGTTTGGGTTTTGGACTCCGGGGCCACCGATCACATATCTAGTAATCCCTCTTTTTTTCTCCAAAATTGATTTCTTCGATTCTCTTCCATTTGTTACCTTTGGTGATGGATCAAAAGGGAAAGCTAAGGGAATTGGAAAAGTCACTATCCATTCCTTTTCTTTAGAACATGTTCTTTACATTCCCGGTTGTCCTTTCAACTTGATTTCAATCCATCAACTCACTCACTCTCTTAATTGCCTTGTTACATTTTCTTCTGATTCTGTGGTTATTCAGGACCGATAGACAAGGGAAATGCTTGGTACGGGACATGAATCACAAGGACTCTACCATCTTTTAGGTTCTCCCAATACTAACACAGCTTGCATCGCTACTGTTTCACTTTTCCTTAACCATTGTCGCCTTGGGCATCCGAATATTAATAAATTAAAACAACTTATTCCTGGCTTGTCAGATTTAATGAACATAGAATGTGAGTCTTGTCAACTTGAAAAACACTCAAGAGCCTCATATCCTAGTAGAGTGAATAGAAGGGTAGTACACCTTTTTCTTTAGTTCACTATGATGTTTGGGGATCATGTCATGTTTCAACCACCTTAGGGTTCTTGTATTTTGTTGTTTTCATTGATGATTTTTCTCGATGCAGTTGGGTCTTTCTAATGAAAAACCGTTTTGAACTATTTGATGTGTTCAAAACATTCTACAATGAAGTCATGAATCAATTTGGAGTTTCTCTCAAAGTTCTACGCAGTGATAATGCCAGAGAATATTTATGTGACTCTTTTACGTCTTTCTTTTCTAAACATGGAATACTTCATGAATCTTCATGTGCTAGGACACCTCAGCAAAATGGAGTTGCTGAACGGAAGATACGTCATGTTGTTCACACAGCCCGCACTTTGCTCATTCATCACAAGGTTCCTAAAAGATTTTGGGGAGATGTTATACTTCACTCCTGTCACCTCATAAATCAAATTCCATCTTCTGTGTTACAAGTAAAAATTCCTCTTAATCTTTTACTTCCACAAGAACCTCTGTACAAGCTTCCTTTACGGGTTTTCGGGTGTACCTGCTTCGTCCATGACTCCACCCCAGGACGAGACAAACTTGATGCCAAGGCCATAAAATGTGTGTTCATTGGATACTCTTGCCTCCAAAAAGGTTTTAGGTGTTATTGTCCTAAAACACATTGTTTCTATACTTCCTTTGATGTCACATTTTTTGAAACTACACCCTTTTCCTCCTCCACACCAGTTGATGATTCTGACTTCTTAGAGGAACCACTAGAAACCACAGAAATTCTTCATGTTCCTACTTTCATAGAGTCTGTGTCTCCTGATGTTGCTGAAATAACTACACCAATGCCAACCATTCAAGAAAGACGGATTTCACCTTTCTTGTACACCTACCAACGGCGCAATCGTCAAGGTTCTCAAGAGGATGAATGCTTGGTTGATTCATGTGCCACACCAGCGTTGCCCAGAATACCATAACAAACTCTCCCATTGCCAGTCGAGTAGGTAACAGATCTACTCGAAATCTTTATCATATCTATAATTTTCTTTCACAAAAGCGTTTGTCTCCATCATATTGTGCCTTCATTACAAGTTTGTCAACTATTTTTGTTCCAAACAATGTTAAGGAGGCATTAACTCATTCAAGGTGGACTCAGGCAATGGTTGATGAAATGGAAGCACTCCATTCTTCTAGGACTTAGGAGTTAGTACCTTTACCTCCGGGTAAAACTGTGGTTAGTTGTAGATGGGTATATAATGTGAAAGTTGGTCCAGATGGACAAGTTGATAGACTTAAAGCTCGACTTGTTGCTAAAGGATGCACAGAAGTTTTTGGTATTGATTACAGGGACACCTTCTCACCGATAGCCAAGATCACTTATATCCGCCTCTTATTTTCAATTACAGCCAATCGCAATTGGCCACTATATCAGTTGGACATAAAGAATGCATTCTTACATGGTGATTTGAATGAGGAAGTATATATGGAGCAGCCCCCTGGATTTGTGGCTAAAACAGGAGCTAATCTTGTTTGTCGTCTTAAACGCTCTCACTATGGGTTAAAGCAATCTCCACGTGCCTGGTTTGCGAGATTTAGAGATGTTGTCCAACGATTTGGCATGATTCAAAGCAAAGCTAATCACTCTATCTTCTATAAACACACACTTAGACAAAGTATATATCTCGTAGTTTATGTTGATGATATTGTTATTACAGGGGATGACAGTGAAGGAATAAATCAGCTTAAGAAACATATGTTTCAACATTTTGAGACAAAAGATCTTGGAGAATTGAATTATTTTGTTGGGATTGAAGTAGCTCAATCCAAACAAGATATCTATGTGTCTCAACGAAAATACGTGTTGGATATTCTTGAAGAAACATGAATGACAAGTTGCAAACCAGTTGACACACCTATGGACCCAAATGTCAAACTTCTTCCAAGATAGGGGAGCTCTTATCCAATCCAAGCAAGTATCGGAGATTCGTTAGTAAGCTACTGTACTTGACTATCACTCGGCCAGATATCTCCTTTGCTATAAGTGTAGTTAGCCAATTTTTGCAAGAGCCATGTCAAAGTCATTGGGATGCAGCCATCAGAATATTGAGGTATGTGAAAAGGTCTCCAGGTACAGGATTTCTCTACAAAGATCATGGACACACAGAAATTGTTGGCTATACAGATGCAGATTGGGCTGGATGCCCTTGGGATAAGAGATCAACATCAGGATATAGTATTCTATTTGGAGGTAACCTTGTTTCTTGGAAAAGTAAGAAACAAAATGTGGTTGCACGCTCAAGCGCAGAAGCAGAATACCGAGCAATGGCACTTGGAATATATGAGCTAATTTGGGTTAAGCAACTTCTTATAGAACTCAAATTCTATGAGCTCAGTCCCATGAAATTGATTTGTGATAATCAAGCAGCTGCACATTGCATCTAATCCTGTCTTTCATGAAAGAATCAAACATATTGAGGTTGATTGTCACTTTATACGAGAGAAGGTTGCATTCGTAGATATTGTTACCACTTTTGTTGGGTCAAATTATCAACTTGCTGATGTTCTCACCAAATCTCTCCGTGGACCTAGGATTGAGTTCATTTCTAGCAAGCTAGAAGCATTTGATTTATATGCTCCAGCTTGAGGGGGAGTGTTGAAATATTTTAGGTAGCAGGCCAACAACAATTTTATGTTTATTATTATGTTAGTGCAATGTTAGGCAGCACCATTTGTTAGTCAACAACATGTTAGGTAGCAGCTTTATTTGGTTTGTTAGGCATCAGTATTTTTTAGACTTTTAGTGCAGAATTGTCTTTCACTCATGTGTGTATCAGTTAGCATGCTTAATACAACAGTTTAAGTATTCTTCTCTTCAATTTCTCAACAAAATATATTTATCTTAAATTGTGGATATATTTGTGCTATGAAGTATACATTTAGGCTATAAAGTTATTGTGTTTAAGGCTTAAAGTATTAAATATATCTACCTTAAACCGTGTACTAGATTTGTGCTATGAAGTATTACATTTATCCTATAAAGTATTGTGTGCAAGGCTTAAAGTATTAAATATATTTACCTTAAACTGTGTTTTAGATGTGTGCTATGAAGTATTACATTTGGGTATAAATTATTGTGTTTAATGCTTAAAGTATTAACTATATTTATCTTAAACTATGGACTATATTTGTGCTATGAAGTATTACATTTAGCCAAGTATTGTGTTTAAGGCTTAGAGTATTATATATATTTATCTTAATGGGGTGTATTCAATAATGACTTTTAAAAACTTTCAAAGACTTTTAAAGTGATGGATTTTAAATGACTTTTGTATAATCTTTCTAGACTTTCCTAGAATCTTTTAAATTTTCATCAACTTGGTAAAAGTTTATAAAAATCCGTAAGACAGACATTTATAGACTTTTAAAAACTTTTTCATATTAAAAATTCTACAAAAGTCATTAAAACTCTAAATTGAATACACCCTTACAAACATTTCATAACTTCTATTAATACATTATTTATAATTGTCTAACACAAATATATTTTTACAAATCATAAATAAATTAATGCATAGCAAAAAAAAATGATTGTCACAAGAATAGAGTATATTATACCTAAAGAAAATATAATCAAGTTTCACTAAATATAACCAATACAAATATTTCTTGAACTAATAAAACAACTAATGTTGAGTAATATAATTATCAAAATATTCATCTTGTTGGTATAAAAAAAATTTAATTTAGTAGGTTAATTTTGTTAATGTTGAGTAATATTATTATTAAGAAATTCTTGTTAATGTTCCTAGCAAAATATTTTCCAGTGAATGAACAATCGTTGTGAGTTGTGGAATTCCTCGTACATCACATTAATTGTGACCAAAGAAAAAAAAGGGAAAACACAATTTTCCAAACACACAAACATATATATGTTCTTTAAAAGAAGAATAGGGCTATTGATTTTTTTTTTCCAAAAACGAAAGAAAAATCATTGGCTAGCAGAGGAGAGGGCAACCACCCTTACAGAAATCCCAAACTCACCTCCGCAGCCTCATTCTTTTCTTCTGAGCTTTTTGCCATTGTTATAATATTTTTTTTGTCTTGTTTAGATAGAGAAAAAGTTTGTAGATGAAGTTTTGAAAAGTTTGGGGTTGGAGGGTTGGATTTTATCTATTTATATTAATGAAGAAAAAGTCTACAGAAATCCTAATCTGATAGAGTCTATGAAAGTTGAAAAGGTTTTGAATATCAGTAGACTTTTAAAGACTCTATAAAAGTCTGAAACGAATACCAGTATACTTTTAAAGACTTTTGAAAAGTTTGAATCGAATACTAGTAGACTTTTAAATAGTCTTTAAAAGTCTAAATTGAATACCACCAAACTTTAAAAGTCTTTAAAAGTCTTGATTGAATACACATTCCTTAGATTTGTGCTATGAAGTATTACATTTAGGCTATAAAGTATTGTGCTTAAGGCTTAAAGTATTAAATATATTTGTCTTAGATTTGTGTTATGAAGTATTACGTTTAGGCTATAAAGTATTGTACTTACAGCACATTTGGTTCACGGAATGGATTTGGAGGGAATAAGAATGCATAGAACATAAATTGTATTCTATTGTTTGGTTCACTGAAGGAATAGACTTTAGGAATTGTATTCCAACGTTTTGTTGGTTAAAGGAATAGAAATAGAATATATATTTAAAAGACATAAATACCCTTATACAAAATTTGTTGTTGTTGTTGCATAAGATTTTTTTATATAATATTGTTGTTGTTACATAAGATTTTTTTATATAATATTATTCTATAGCAATTACAATATTAATAAAATGATCTATAAAATATGAAATAAAATATTCATATAAATAACAAAAAATTTTTAAAAAACATTTATTAATATTTAGAAGAAGAGATTATGAAGTCTTCAGGAAGTTGGTTTGAAATGTGTGTATCTCCTTATTTCAAGGAGTCCTCCTACAACAAATGATCAGATATTCAATAGTCCTAATATTACTATAAAATGTGATGAGATTATCCTGAGGAGAATACAAGTTCTATACGCTATTGGAGCAGACAAAAAGATGCAAAGTGGCCACTCACTTCTAGTGCAGCAAGAATACTAAGAACGCAATCACTCCTGGGCGTCTTTCCACCGGAAAATTCAAGAAGATCATCACTTGGCTGGAAATAACCAACAAATGTTGTATTATGAATGAACCAAATGAGATTTTAGATTCCTAAGCTAAACCTGTACTTAGATTACATTTCATTTTTATATTTATTTATTTAAATGTGTATATTGTGAATTATTTGGATAGAGTTATTTATTTTTTGGTATAAAATTTAAAAAATTATACCAACACTTGATTATTTGTATAATATTGAATTAATCTATATTAAATGTTAATCTAGTTTTAAACGTCTTGATGAGATGATATTATTTATGTTTAATAATATAAAATATATGTATAAATATTTAACAAAAATATATAAATACATCAAAACAATATAAAAGATTAAAATGAAATTAACAAAAAATAACAGGTGCAAAACAGGAATATAATTATTTTTAAAAATAGTGTAGATGAATAACGTTGCATCATATTTGGCTGAATACTGTTTACTAACAGAAAAAAATTGTCAGTTTACAACTGTATCTCTAAATGAATATCGCTAAGTGAAACTAAAATATATACAATATAATAATTAAGTTTGAAGTGTATCATTTGAAATATTTGTTTAACTTAATTGTAGAGTTAATGTTATGCATTTATAAGCATAGTTCATGGTGTTCAATAGAGTAATCATTATGACACTAAAACAGTAAAATTATTGCACGATAACAAAATAATATATTCATGAAAATCTTAAGACAAATCATTGGTCATTTGCATTGTTTAAGTTGCCCGGATGAGAAATGTTAGACCTGTTATTTATCAACCAAGATTATAAATTTTAATTGTAGCATTTGTATTTTTAAATTGTTACTATTTTTTAAATGATAGGAAAGGTTATAAAATTTGAATTCTTTATTTATTAATATTTATAGGTGATTTCCTTAGGAAATTTGCATCCATTTACAAATCTCCAAAGAGTTTGTCAAAAAATTTAATGTTTGTCAAAAAATTCAACAAACTTTTTAAGGAAGGGAAAATATATTATATTCACAATTTCGTTGTGCAACCGTCTCACATGAGGTTTAAGTCGTGCGGGCACAAGTACAATACAAAAGCGAACAATGACACTTTGGTTAGTAAGACGGATCAAGATGAATTCCATTTTCCCAAACACATGTTCAAACTCAAGGATTTTGGATCGTTGATGAAGGCTCCAAGAGGTGTTGATAGCAATCACCTAATTGGTAAATTTTTGTTATAATTACATTCTATATTTGGTGTTTTTTGAATTTCTTTTTGATATATTTATAATACATTCATGATTGACAACTTAAAATGTTTTGGTTGTTCCTCACAGATTTGATTGGCTATGTAGTCCATTACTGAACCCAAAGTTATCAAATCCAATCGAAATCCTCAAAGGTTGATTTCGTCATTGAAGATTCCTAGAAGGTATTTTTTAGATGTCTTTTTTATTTGCTTAACTATAAATATAACCTTCATCACGTTCACTATTGTTTTCCACCGTGGGAGAGTCGGCTGACGATAACCCTGTGGGATGAGCACGTGGATTCTGTCTTGCCTTAGTATAATGCTGATTTAGCATATCCACTTATCGTTATACTCCAACTTTGCAGAGCTAGGGTGAATGATGGTAAGTAATTACTTAGTGGCAGCTATACATTTATTTGATTGGCATATAACTATTCGGAATATATTGTAATTGTTTTGATGAACCAAAAACGAAATTTTAGACCCCCAATTTTATTTTGAGTCTAGTATAGGAATTATGTCGAATACAAGCCTAGTCAATTGTGTGGGAATTGCAAGAGTATAAATTTTAATTTAGTCTTGTAGATCATTCACTTCCACTTTACACATTGGGAAGAATTTGAAGATTGGTCAAGTCTCGAACGTGACAACATTGGTTCGAATTGCATGAATTAATTCTTTGGAAGAATTAATTTAATTCAAGGTGAAGATGTTGCAATTAAAGGTTTGTTGGTCCCGAAAGGGTGGTGAAAAGTCTAGAGGGGGTGAATAGACTTTTCTAACAAATAAAAACTTTATAACACTTCAACAACAGAGATTTCAAGTGAATAAATTCAACTTGAAATGTGCAGCGGAATATCGTACGGTAAAGTGCTATAAAATAAATCTGCGTAAAACTAAAGAGATACTTGACATGCAACACGTTGGAATGTCTTAGTATAGCTCAAAGAATATGTATGCAAAGTTTGAAACACATGCGAACGTGGGAACACACAAACCCAGATGATATGATCAACACAGTACTTAAAGGGTTAGTGAGTCAAACATGCAAAAATGTAAAGTGCTGTAAAGTAAAGAGAGACAAAGATTTATAGTGGTTCAAAGGTGGTGTAATCCTCCTAGTCCACTCTTCTTCTTCACTCCAAGGAGGGAATTCCACTATCTCGTTCACCCAGATACAAATAGTGAAACACCAGTGCTACACAAGCACTTCCCGAGTGTCTCGCACAAAGCTACACTCCTTTCTACACTCAGTAGAAATACAGTTGTTGTTAAAAGAAATAAAGATTTCTTTTCTAAGACTTAAATTCTCTCATGTGTAGCTCAATATCTCAGCACTTTGTATTTTTATCGTATTCACCGCTCAGTATCAGCACTTGTAGTTTTTCACGTTTTGGTTCGTAGTGCTGTAATGCCTCTTCTGTATTTCGTCTGTGCTTGTCTTCAAGTCTTCTTGGGCTTTTTATAATTCAAAGAATTATTTGCCCGTTATGAACATTCAAATTTTGAACATTCACTTGATCTGATTGGTCATACCAATTTGATCTTGATGGCCATACCTTCTCATTTAATGACCATACCTTTGATCTGATAACTTGCCAATTTGATCTGATAAGATCTCCAATTTGATCTGCTCATTTAATGCCTCTAGTAATTTTGAAAAATTACATCTGCAAATTGTTCACCAAAGTCTTCTAATTAGGCTTGATTGATCCTTGAAACTTGTAGCCTCCAATTTTTTACTTGTTGCCTCGACAGCCTGATATTGTGGACTTTGTATCCTTCAGAGCTTGATATTTTGACTTTGTATCCTTCAGAGCTTGATATTTTTGACTTTGTTGCATTCTTGATATGATCTTAGGCAAGTTGATCTTTCAAAATATTTTCCAGGTGGTTCTTGCTTGAGTATAAACAATGATCTTCAAAGAATCACCACCTTCAAATTTCTTCTGGTTCATGGTATCACGTACTGGACCTTCAAAATATATGAACCATGTAAATTTGGCTAAGTGTAAGTTGCACTAGATGTTCCTCCATAAGATGCTCCATAGTGCTCTTCACGCGTGGGTTGTGTCAAGTATCTCCCAAGCTTAGTCTATAAAGACTAAAATGTTGCTCATAGGATTTAAACACAAGACTAGTAGATAATATACTCAAATCTCTAACCAATGTTCCATTTCAGCTCATTTGGTTATGTTTATCAAGATAATATATTTGATCCTTCTTTGCATTGTGTAGCGTATAGTGTAGAGATAGTGGATCTTGATCTTCCTTTCGCCTTTGACTTCTTGACCTTGACTAGCTCTATGGAGCTTGACTTGCTCCATAGACCAAAAGTTAACTTCTTCTTCAAAGTTGGATCATGACACAACTAGTTCCACTTCTTTGGTTTTCAAGGTTAAAATGTTTTCCATAAGATTCGAACTCATGCCTTTTAACAAAGATAACCTTGGTCTTATCCATTGAATCATATATACTCATGTATATAGTGGAAGCAAATGATTTACAAGACTCATGACAAAATGAACTCTAAAATACAATAATTCGAACCAATCTAATGTCATGACTTGTCTTCCGGGTCTAATCTCTACACTCTAAAAAATAAAATAGGGGATTTTTAAAAATACAAATTGGCTCATCAAAACTATTACAATATTATTCCTAACAAGGTCAAAATCAAGAATGTTAGGAACCCCGAGTCGTTGATTTTGATGATACCAACTATCCGAGGAGACCCCTAACTTTTGTCTAAGTCCTTAGAATAGGTTTATGCTTTGTATCTTAGTCTTACAGGGTAACCGAATCCTTAGTATTTTCCGATCGCTTAGGATCTGAGTCTTATATACCGAAGACGTGAAGACTTAAACCGAAGAGTAAACTATCCGAGGAGTTGAAGCTGCGAAGTAATGAAGACTTGAAGAACCGAAGACTAGGATCTTAGGTCGAAACACGGAAGGGCCAAGTCTTTATGACCGAGCAATCAAGAGTGTGATTGACTCGAGGAGTTTAAGAGAAATGATAAGGTCAATAATTCTCTCTCACAACCAAGGCAAAGACATTCTCTTATAAGTTGTCTTATCTACTGCCTTGAGAATGGGTATAATTGAATGTCATTTTGGGTCCTATGCAACAATCCCAAGGAGCATTTAATGATTGTCACCTTTTTGAGGGACAAAAGACAAATTGTCCTTGCACAAAAGTGGACAAACGGCTAGAAAGTACTGACATTCTGAAAAAGATGAGAACACTACCCATTGGATATTACACACTGGACAATAGGTTTTGAATTTCATTTTCCCTCCAACGGATCTGAAATTCCACCTATAAATACCCTTGTCCCATCTCACTTTGATAAGGTTGAAAAAACGCGAAATATTGTCTAGCAAGTGAAAAATTCCCAGTGTGATATTCATAAGCTTACAAGTGATATTCAGATTTCTTTAGAAATTCTTGTGCGGTTAAGAAGCTGATCAAGGAAACTAATAACAAGGATTTCAAGTTGGAGAATCATCACAACCTTTCAACCATCTCTACAAGTGAAGTAGAAAGAGGCGGAGTAAACTTGGAAGAAGTTGAAAAACCTACAACAACAAGGTTGCCGGGCTTAGTGATCAAAGGAGCTTGTTGTAACGGAGATTGTACTATAACGGGGAATATAGTGCAAACCTTCACGAGTTGTGAAGAAGAGTGGAGTAGGCTTAGTTAACAGCCGAACCACTATAAAAAC
>NC_044921.1:10485858-10502783 GCF_003576645.1 Ipomoea triloba
AACCCCCCCCCCCCCCCTCCCCTTCTAGACTCACATTGCTACCACCGGGACCAACAAAGAAGTCAATTAGAATTGGTTCTCTCACAAATTATTTGTAGATGAGGATGACCTCTTGAAAGCAAAATGGCGTGGCAAATGGAATCAAGTTGAGGATGACCTCTTGAAGGAAATTGGCGTGGCTAGCATTAATTTAAATTAAGGTAGGGATGGTCTATCAAAGTTGAAGTCAAAGAGGCTAACTCCACAATGAGGATGACCGTGCATATTTAAAGGAGAAGAGGCTAACTACAACATGAGGATGACTATGCACAATTAAATAATAGGATGACTATATGTGTTCAAGTAGAAGAGGTTGACCTTGTGCAAGTTTTTGAAGAGGCTGACTTACATCATATTTAAAGAAGGTCATCCTACCCTCTCCTCTATTTAATCAAGAGCCAACTTATTCACTTTAAGGAAGAGGATGACTAACGGCGTGATCCAGAAATAAAAATAGAAGGATCTATTTTTATTTATTCCTAAGGAGGTCAACTGCCAATATTTCTAAAAATGGAAATATTATTTTTCCTAAAATGGCATGAGGATGACTCCTGAAGATTAATTTAAAGAATACAAAGATTCTTGCTACTTGGAGCTGAGATCAAATTGAGGAAAGTCAAAGTACTTTTCGATGGCATTAAATTATGCTCAAGCAAGAATCACCGAGCATAAATAATTCAGAGCAACTTGACTTATGAATTATGAACAACTCAATTGTTCAAACTACCAAAAGATAAACAAAGTCAAGGAAAGGTGGCTAAAAGTTACAAGGCAAATTCATGTCAGTGATTAAAGAAGACGTTGGAAGATCATCATAAGCAAATATTCAAATTCATCTGAATCAAAGTTGACAAAAACCATCTGAAGACAATTTAATGCTCTGAAGATACATAACGGGCAAATAGCTAATTTAGCTACAAATACCCAGGAAGACTTGAAGACATGTACTACGACTAAAAAGAGGAACACAGAGATATCTGATTGAGCAAGTGCTAGTATTGAGCTAAACACGAGAGAAAATCAAGTCTGAAGAAGAAATACTTTTATATCTTGAGAAAAAAGTGTAGGAGTGTAACTTTGTGCAAAACACTCAGGGAAACTAAGTGTAGTTTTGTGCAAGACACTTGGTTGAGAAGTATAGCTTTGTGCGAGATACTCGGGGAGCGTAGCTTTGTGCGAGACGCTCAGGAGCGTAGCTTTGTGCGAGGCGCTCGGGATTGAGTGTAGCTTTGTGTAAAACACTCAGAGTTGTAAAAGTGCTAGAAGGCCACTAGTTCACTATTGTATCTGGGTGATTGAAGATAGTGAAATCCCTCCTTGAAGTGAAAGCAGAAGAGTGGACTAGGAGGATTACACCACCTCTGATTCCAAAGATTCCATAAGATATGAGGAAAAAGCATATTCCAACTTATCGTCGATCCTCCTAGCTGATGGTGCGAACAGGCTTTCTTCATCCATCTAGAGAGGGTAAGGTGATTGCTCATGAGGAACCCAACAGGTAGTGCGGCCAGTCTCCAGCAATTCGTTGCTGCTTCACAATGTCTGAAAATATGGTCAAGAGTTTCATCTTCCAATCTGCAGCTTGGGCAGGAGGCAAACTATGTTAGGCTTTGGTGTTTACGCTCGGTGTTAACAAGTAACCCATTCTTGGTAATCTTCCATAGGAAAACTTTAATTTTTTCCATGCACTTTATGTCCCAAATCCATGCATTGTCATTATCCTCACTAGCATGCCCTACAATAAAGGAAAACGCAGACGAAACAGTAGTCATACCTATGCCGGAGTGAGGCCATGATAGGGTATCCACCTGTTCGGAATTGCTCAGAATAGGGATGGCACTGGTCAAATCCACAGCATTGATTGGAAGAATTCGACTCAATTTTGTTGTGTTCTAACATTTTTGATCCGTTATGAACTCTTTGACTTTGATATTATCTAGGTTGGCAGGACGTTGAATGTTGGTATTGGTGGTTAGGGAGCCTTCACCTATCGACCAGTCTCACTAGAAATTGATGGAATTCCTGTTACCAACTTTCCATTTTACGCCTTCAGACAAAATGTTCTTACCTTTCAGAATGCTCTTCCATCCCTAGGATCCATTCATGTAATTTGGGGGGTGGAGAAAGTCAGCTTCTTTGACATATTTATCACGGAAAACCCTGACCCAGTGTTTGTCTTGGTTGGACTGTCAAGCCATCTTAGTCAGAAAAGCAACATTGAAGTCGCAAACTTTTCTAAGACCCAACCCACCCATGTTCCGGGGTTTGCAAATATCATTCCAATTGACCGTGTGAATTTTCCTCGTATCCTCCTCATGGCCCCATAAGAAGTTTCTGTAGATTCTATCAATTTCATTACAAGTACTTACCGGGATCGCCATCGACTGCATGGAGTAGGTAGGAACCGTTACAAGAGAGGATTGAACGATGATTCTTCTCTCAACCATGTTAAGAGAGTTGGCTTTCCATGAGGCAAGCTCCTTTCTCATTTTTATCAATTACTGTGAACGTGTTTTTGGGGATACATTCATTAAGCATAGGAATACCCAGGTAGGAACCCAGGTTGGGAGATACAGAAATATTAATTTTTGCACCAATATTCCTTTTAAGACATGTAGTCAAATTTGGTGAGCAATAGATAAGAGATTTAGAGAGGTTTACCTTAAGCCTGGAAGCTTCGCTAAAACTGTTAAGACAGTCAATCACGATCATGACTTGCCGTTCAGAGGCTTCACCGAAGAGCATAAGGTCATCTGGTAAAAAGAGATGAGATATACTAATCCCTCCTCTAGATAGGTGAATTGGTTTCCAATTACCTGTATCAACTTTACTCTGAATATTGTAGGCAAGTCTTTCCATAACAAGGTTGAAAAGATAGGGACCAAGGGTGCCCCCCCTGGCGGAGCCCTCTCCCCGGTCTGAAAGGCGGAAGACGGCCTCCATTCCAAAGAATAGAGAGCTCACTTTCACGTAACGAGCATAGAATAAGGTCTATCAAGCGTTTGGGGAAACCAAAGTCTTCTAAAGTTTTTTTTCCAAAAAAGACCAAGAAACACTATCATAGGCTTTATGCATATCCACTTTGACGATCATATAGCCTTTCTTCCTCTTTTTTATTGTTCATAGTATGGACAACCTCATGAGTAAGAATGACATTATCCATCGTTGACCTACCCGAAAGAAAGCTATTCTAGTGAGGACCAATCAGCTTGCGCATAATCGGTTTTAACCTGTTAACAAGGACTTTAGAGATAACATTAAAGGCCACGTTCAGAAGGGTGATTGGTCTAAATTCAGCTCTCGATTCAGGGACTTCTTTTTTCGGTATGAGAGTCATAAATGCCTGAAGGAGGGATTTGTTAACGGTCCCACTCACAAGGATCCCCTATTTGTAAATAGATCGACCTCTTCCCAAAAATATTGGTAAAACACAGTCGGGATCCCCTATTGGTCATAACATTATTGTGGAATGACCATTTTTGTTCTTATGTCGACAAATATTGATAGAACTAAATTGTTCTATATCCTTTGTATGTATCACAAGAGATGTATAGTATAGGAATATTTGCAAGAATTTAACCCCAAAAGCTCTTTTATTCATAGCCCTTCTACAATATCAAGAGAATAGCCTTCTTGAATCTAGAGAGCATTAGGTGTTTTTAAAGAGAGAGTGGAGAGAGATCCAAAAAGCCCATTAATTGAAGGGTTAGGGTCCCTTTTATAAGCTAATACCGTATAGTACGTTGTATAATACGCTAGGCATACATAAAGTCTTCGTAGGGCAGTATACTCGGGGTATATTCCCTATCAAGTAGCCCGCCCAGTCCGTGCCCTAACGTCGAGTCAATGAGGAAGGGGTCGGGCTGGAAGACTAGCATTATGGTCCGCGACTCGCGCTAGTTGCCTCGTTAAAAACCTCGGGCTAAGAAAAAACCCAATGGGAGAAAAAACATAGCCAAGGAAAAAAGAGCACAACTTTAAGCGCTAACGAAGGAGAGTTCGGGCGAAAAAAACTGACTGCATAGTCCGTGACTTACGCCGGTTGCCTCGTTAAAAACCTTAGGCCAAGAAAAAACCCAATGGGAAAAAATTTTGGCTAAGGAAAAATGAGCACAACCTTCAAGCAGCCTTTCGGACTATAAGGGTCGTCCGAACTCTGCCGATTAAGGGATCGGTTTCGCGATACGATCGAGAAGTCGAATTTACCGACCAAGCGATCGGGTTAAAACGTGACAAGGTGATCGATTTTTACCCATCAAAAGATTGGATTTGCCCGGGGCAGAATGCTGACCTAGCGGGCTGAATTGCCTACCTCGTAGGGCTTAATGCCGGGAACTAGTCCCGGGCTAACTATGCCAGTGATGGCGATGCCGACCTAATCGGGCTTATAGCGCCGGTGGTGGTAGTGCCGACCTAACCGGACTTAACTGCTTACTCCGTAGGGCTTAAGCCGAGATATAGTCTCAGGCTCATAGTGCCGATGGTGGCCATGCCGACCTAATCGGGCTTATAGCGCCGGTGGTGGTAGCGCCGGTCGTGAATGGGCACCTTACTCCCAACGCCCAGTGACCGGGCAAATAAACGGGCACCTTGCTCCCGCGATGGGTACTAGACAAACGCATCTTGTGATAGGGTGAAATGTCAAAAGATATTTTTGTGTTAAAACGGAAAGTCAGTGACTCCCCGAGTGTCGGTCTCGAAGGAAGGACGTGGAGGTGTGTCAAGTGTTCGGGAATTTACTTGATTGAGTCATGCAAGGGATTCGAGTGTGGTGAGTGGTGAATCGTGAGTGAAGGGAGTTCATAAGGTTTGGTTTGAGTGCAAGAAAGTGGTAAAGTAAAAGAGTTTGAAAATACGTAAAAGGGTGTAGGGATTGGATAGTGTCCATCTATGTTGCATCTTGGTGTGTCTAAGGTAATGGATAAACAATACAAGGATGTTGGCTATTCAAGAGTGTGTGTTCTTAGTCCTTTACCACCTTTGTGTACTAAGGCTTCTTTGACTTAGGAGTGCCTTCAAGTATCCAAAGCTCTAAGAGGAATTTTATCAAACACTTGAGCTACACTACTATTCTTAAGAAGTCCATAGGATCTATGATTGTTTCAAAGCTTCAAATCCTAACTCTAATCAAAGACATGAAAGAGTCAAGAGCTCAATCTCTCATCTAGATTGGCCAAATCCAAACAAGATCTCATCAAAACAACAATCAATAGACAAGAATAGATAATCCAACAATCTAAGCATTTAGATCCAAAATATAGATATAAGATCATCACACTAGCAACATATCTTCACACAATCCAAATCCCTAGATTAAACTAGCCACTCATGATATGAAATTCAAGACAAAAGCTAATTCAATCCAAGAACAAGATAGCAAAATATAATAGAAATGTAATAGAGATCACCTAGAATGAAGTAATCCTTCAATCCAAGCTTATTGTCTTCTACAATGGAGATTTCATCTAAACTACTCCTAAAATAATCTATAAAATAGAAAGAGAAGTTCTAAAATGAAAAATGTATAGTAAAAGTCTTTCTCTGAAAATCTATCAAAGGGGTTTAAATAGTCTCCGAAAAGCAACCCTAGTGATTCTTCGCGCAATGCTGTCTCCACGCCAGCTCACACGCGTGTGAGCGTGCGTGGGAGGTTACTGGATTGTTTCCACGCATACTCATACGCGTGTGGCCATCCTCTTGGTCCTCCGGGGCTCCGATCTTGCCTGGTTTGTTCTTTAAGCTCAACTTTCGCTCCAATTGGCTCCCGGGACTCCTGTTTCACCTCCTTTAGGCTAAAAGTAGCTTTTGTGTGCTGGTTAGTGAATTTAAAGCATTTATGATCATAATTCATCATGTAAGGATGCTAGAAACGTGACAAAACACCCTAAAATGCACTCGATTTATGGGTATCTCAGAGGCTTATCAAATTTTCCACACTTTGGTTCTTGCTTGCCCTCAAGCAAGACAATTTACTATTTAAGCACATAAGTCTCCGAGATACCTTCTCATGTAAAACAAAGCTTTTGGTAAATCAAAATGATGGGTGTCTAAGACTGTTGAAACGGGAAAAATCATTTGTGTTATCTACAAAGGATTTTGGTCAGATGTCATCAACTCAAGAAATATTTTTGGGAAATAAAAACCTTTCTTAGATAAACAAGTAAAATAAAGGATCACACTCCTCGCACCTTACGCAAGCATGCATTTCCAAAGTTTCGGTTCACCTTCTATTTAATTAGGGCCTCTAGCCGATCCCGCTAGTGGGAACGATGTGCACTAGCTAATCAACTTTTCCAACCTTATACGCCAAAGCCCAACGTAAATATAAATGAGGGTAGGGGCATAGACCACTCACCGCTTTTGGCTTAGCGCGGTCCCTCTTTTCTTCTCACTTCCTAGGATAACGTCATCGAGCCACCCGACTTCACATGGAGCTCCATGCTTTTTCGAAGACAGTGCAATGGGTACCCGAATCCTAGCGAAGCGGCTCACCTCATCTCTTATTTTCTCAATTCTTGGGATCTTTTTATGTGAACAACCGACTCCAGATAAAGCTTTTGGCTTACCGGAGACTATGGTTGAACACAACCCAACGAATTGGCTTCCCTCAATTTTTAAACTTGGTGATTGGCCTTTTGCCTTTTCGACTTCTCTCCATGTCAACCCCTCATGCCTTTTTCTTTGTGATCAAGGGATTTTTTTTTCTCATTAAGCTTACCAACAGGCTCACCTTTTGCCCCATGCCCTACCAAATTAGTCCAATTCCGGGCCTCGCTACTTTTATCTTTCTCAAATTAAAAAGTGCACACTCCCACTTCGAGAGATCCTTGACTAAGGTCCTACGTAAATAAGAGGTGAACATCATGCAAGCAGGCAAGAATATAAACTTATTTGGCTCTAAACACTCTCATGGGTGCGAAAAGTAACTTCCTCAAAGATATTTCAAGAGTAAAAATTTTTGGGCATCTAGTCAAAATTCTCTCTAGATAACACAAATAATAACTCTCTTTTCAAATTGCAAATTCACCCGTTTATCATTCCCAAGAGCTTCAACTTTCTTAATCTAAGCATATAAGCATACAAAGCACAAAGTGCGTCCTTTCCACACTTTAAAATAAACATCGTCCTCGATGTTTCCATAGGGTATAGGGTAAAGGAACAAAATAGGGATACTAAGGATTAGACAAATAAAAGATCCATTTCCACACTTTGGAATTTGCTCTGGGATATAGGGTATATGTTAACGATCCTATATAACATGGTAAGCTCAAACATAACGCATACACAAAACTATATAAATAAAAAAATTTCCACACTTTAAAGATAAAAAACGGGGCTTAAAATTAGAAAAGGGATAAGAGGATAAACCAAGTATGCATCCCTCTTTCCACACTTTAGCTTCCGTCATAGGTCTGCCTCCGTTATCGATGCTCTATAAGAAATGGAGACATAACATACAAAAGGGTTTTCGGAGTGTTATTCAATTATTATAAGCTGATAGAAATATAAAAGCAATAAAACATAAACATAGATAATTAAGTATGTAAATATAAAATAAGCAAAATTATTCAAGTAGACTAGCAGATATCAAAATGCATAAAAAGTAAAACAGTTGAAATGTAGATAACATAAAGCGATAAAAATAAAATAAAGGAAAGTAAAGTAAATAAAGTCGGAACCCCGCGCATAGGGAACCTAATGTTTAAGTGGGACAGACAACCAACAGTAACCAATGTCATTCGGACTTCAGAATCACGGATCAAGAACCAGGATTGAGAATGGACAAGGGAGGCAGCACTGATCGCCGAAGGAGGGAGGGTGGAACTGACTATCAAATCGAGCCTGAAGCTCTTGAATTCTTCTTTCATTTTCCTCCACTGCTCTCCGCATAGCAAAGAACTCACCAACGGAGAAAGCAATCATGGAACCCTCATCTTCTCCTAAAAGAAGGTTTGCTAGGCCCAAACCCTGGCACAATCTAGTGACAAAAGGTCCAATAAAGACAGTCTGAACCTTCTTCTTTAGCTGGGTTTGAAGCCATTTCTTTGCTTGTACTCCCATGTTGATGCTGACCTCGTTCTCCATACACCACATGTAAAATAAATCTTGCTTGTAGACTTTGTTTCGGTTGGTGGTCCTACTGGAGATATTAACTGCGAAGGCCAATCTGATAGCCTTCAAAGCATTCCGAGTGATGAGCTTTGCCTTGAGATTGGAGGAGTTATAAGTTGCATTGTTAGTTATGCTCCTCTAGTACTGAACAGCAACAGCCTCTGAATCGAAATCTTCCTTAAAGTTCCTGAAGTATGGTAAAGAAATGCTCTCAGCAGTGTGAAATCCAAGAGTAACACCTAAAGTGTTAACTGATAAGCTGTAGTGGTTGCCAAACAATCTGAACGAGATGAACTCCCTTGCATTATTAACTTCCTTTCTGATCTCAAGTGTCGCCAAAAATTCATAAGTGACTGGCGCAAATGTTGGTCCTCTCCACTCGAATAAACGGCGGAGTTGAGGGTGCCTTATCAGTCCATTAACTTCGTTCAGGCAACCAAACTCTATCAGAATATTGTCATCAAAGAAACGGCCGACGCATAGCTGCTTGCTTTTGTAATCATCCACCAAAGTGCGCTGAAGGGGTGTCAAGTGCCTAAGCGACCTTGATCCTCGCTCTTGTGGAGCTTGTTGAACTGCAGCCTGAGGTCGTGCTCATGACCTACTGGATTCTCCGTGATCATGTTTGGATTTCTTTGCCATCTCTTTATATCGTCCCATCCTACAAAATTTTAGAAATTAACACTCATGGTAATTGGTTTTGAATAACTATCTTTCAAATAAATCACCATTGCATTTATGTAAAATTCCTTGTCAAGATAATGGATTTCAAACATATAGGGTTAAGGATTTTTCAAAAATTTTTCCATAGTTTCCCCTATATTTTGAACAATTCTAGCATAAGAATATCAACAATATCATTCCATTATCACACACATGCATAATATCATCATAAGATAATTCAATTTGATAGTCAAATAAGAAGTCAACTACAAAAGTCAACAATTTCAAAAAGTCAACTTCATCTTCTTCCCCAAATTCTAAAATTAAGGTTTGAAATTGAAAATCAATTTTTGCAATGTAGCATGTGGAAAGTCAAATTGATGGCATATAATAGTTCTACAACAAGTTTACTCATCAATTCAAGCATCAATTTCATAATTTGGACAAGAAATTCAATAAACCCACTTGTTCAACAATGGTGTTCACACTTGAAGCTCAAATATAAATATCAATCAATCAATGCAATCATCAATAATGAAAGAAAACATCAAAGGATAGTTCTATGAAGCATTATAAACCAATTTAAACATTCAAATCATTCAAAAATATGCAAGGTAATGTAGAATAAATTTTCACATTCAAGATCTTCCAAACTCATGGATATTCAAAATAAGAGGTTAAAAGATATGATTTTACCTTGATAGATGTATTAACCTTCTTTGAAGATGAAAATAAGCACTATGTTCAAATCTTTGAGTATGGAGTATACCTTGCGTGCAGAAGAGAAGAAAAATAGGCTTTGGAGTGCAAATGGCGTGGGAAAGCCGAAAAGGGGGGGTTTTAAATCGTGGGGGAGGTTTCACGCCGGCTGCACGCGTGTGTGCGTGCGTGGGGGCTTACTGCCTCGTTCCCACGCACGGCTGCACACGTGTGAGCGTGCGTGTGAGCTTACTGCCTCGCTCCCACGCACGTCTGCACGCGTGTGATCATGCGTGTCAGCTCGGTGCAATATTTCCTTTCGATTTTGGTCTTTTCTTTCACACCTGTACCTGTGTTAGGTCTTTCCAACGCAATTTTCAGTCTCGAATCCTACAAGTTAGTCTTCAAAAACATGGTACCATTGGGTTGTAACAAAACATTAAAACAGAAATATAAAAACTTTATGAAAACAATTTATTAAATCTTGGGTTGCCTCCCAAGCAGCGCCACAGTTTACGCCATTGGCTAGACACATTATACCTTGTTCGTTTTTCAGCCATACTCCTTGGTAGTGGGTAGGAAACATTTTGGCACCCACGTGTTCTTCCACGTCAGCTTGTCATTTTTCCACTTCAGTTTTCACTTAGTCTTCGTTCTGATCATCGCCCTTACTTCTTCATCAGTTCCTTCTATCCTTGCTTTGTCATCATTTGAGGCTTGTCCATCAAATCTCAAGGTTATCTCCCCTGAGCTTACGTCAATGCGTGCGTGACAAGTAGCCAGAAATGGTCTTCCAAGAATTAAAGAACCATGGAGCTCTGCATCTCCTATCTTACAAATGATGTTGTGTATAGCGATGAGGGTGAATGTGTAGGTGGTAAAACGAAGAGTCAAAACTCCCCGAGTGTCGTGTCTCTCAAGGATGACAAATAGGAACGAATTGGTTGACATTAAATGGTGTTACAAGGTAAGAGTTGCAATTTTTACAAAAGGTTGGTTTAATGAGTAAGTTTGGGGTTGTAGAAATAGGATTACACTAAATAATGCAATAGAAATGAAAGGGGTGTGCACCAACATCAAACAAATTGATTGATCTTCCTAGGGAATTTGGGAAATGAGTTTCGCGATCGAGTAAGGGAGTCAAGGCATTAGTACCGAGTGGCGTCACACTCAGACTCTCAATCCTCATTCGGTTGAGGCATTTTATCGAACACCTAGTCTACCACTCTTCTCGGATCTCGTCCTCTCGGACTAAGAGCGGAGATATGGGTGAGTTGGGCTCGTGAGAGGCCACTAACACGCACTCTCTCACTTCCACTCAGTTTACTAACTATTCCGGCCGAAATAGAAGTAAAGTTTGAACAACATCATCCATACAAACATCAATCCTACTCCTTCCAATCTCAAAATCATAAAGCAATATCTAATCAACAATCAATAGTTTAACAAAGGCACACACACCCAAATTACTCTACTCAATCATAGGAATCATTCAAACCAACAAAACAAAATTACTTTCAACAATAAATCTAAACAAGTAATCCAATGGGAAAAGTATTTTACCAAAGGAATCGTGAGTTCTACATCTTCAATCCATCTTCAATTCTAAAAGATCTATACTAATCTAATGGGAATAATTGTGTTTTTCCTCCCCAAAGGGGAAGGAAAAGAAAGACAAATCAGATTTGAAAATTGGGAGAGTCCTCCTCTCAAAATAAGAAAGAAGGGTTTAAATAGCTGTCCAAAGAGTCGAATTTCCGTTGTTGCCCTACTGGACGCGTCCACGCCCGTCACCACGCGTGTGGCCTTGTGTAGCAGCTCTCTGGAATTATTCCACGCTTGCTCACACGCGTGTGACGGTGCGTGGCAGCCTCCTGCTTTGTTGATTCTTTGTTTGTTGCTTCTTTTTGGCCCAAGACTTGCTATATCCTGCGGAAATGACTCAAAATGCATTCTGTGAATTGGATCTGTCAAATAGGTGTTAATTAGAGGTTTTAGCTATAAAAGATGATCATAATTAGGTGCTGAAACAGTACAATGTTATCTAAACATGACCCAAAACTTGATTGTTTTTTGCGCTTATCAACAAACAACAAAATCGACAGGCACAAGAAATTTTCCTACTCTTACTAGAACGTCTTCCTCCAAGCCTTCCGGGTACCGTGTGGTCCCGTCAGCTAAACGTAGTGTCAGCCTCGTCGGTTTCAAGCTTGGTAAGTTCAATTTTTCAAAAAGATTTGAAGACATGACAGTAATAAAAGCTCCGAGATCGGCTAGAGCATTTTGAGGATCCATGTTCTGTATAGAACAAGGAATCAACAAAGCTCCGGGGTCTCCCTTCTTTCTAGGGTAACCCTCAATCAAACAAGCCGAAGACTCTTGGCTTAAGCAAGTAAAAGTATCACAATTGTCATCTTCAAATAATTCGCGGCATTCTTTGTTATTGAAAAATTTTCGGATAAAAGCATTAATTGTACCTTCTCGTGCCGCTTCTTTCTCCTTTGCGTTTTTTGGATTTCTCTTGTGATAGCTCCTTTTCTTCGGGACATACTTCAGAAGTGGTTTTCTCCTTGCTTTCCTTCATTGAGATTGTGCACGAATCGCTCGCATTCTTTAATTCAAGATCGGGACTACAAAAGGTAGTCTCATCTCTTTTTCCTTCCTTCCTACATTGGCATATTCCACATACAATATCCATCGGATCACAATTTCCATGCTTTTCTTCCTTGGCATCAATAGCATTGACTCTCTCCTTTGGGTTATTCTCTGTGTTACTCGGGAGTTGTCCGTAGTGTCTCTCAGACATCATCTTAAACATTTGTGAGATTTGATTCTCAATGGTCTTAAGTGTAGCTTTGGATTCTTGTCTGATCTCTTAGGTGATTTCTTGTTTAAGATTTGCACGATCATTTTTCAATTCCATAATCGTCCTTGTAAGCCTTTCATCTACTTCACGGATATCATCTCTCCTTTGTTGAGTCAAGTCTATTTGAGAGTTGTATTGTGGCCTAAACTGGGTCATTTGACCTCCATTGCCTTGATTTTGATTGTACATCAGTCTGCCCTTATCATTCTGTCCATAAACAGGCTTGTTTCCATAATTGTATTGTCCTCGCGCTTGATATCCATCATTGTTGTTCCATCCCTCACCCTGCTTCCAATTGTTATTCGATCTTTGATTCTGTCCATAGGTATTGTAGTTGGAGTTCCTTTGAAAGTCTACCGCCTCAACTTGCTCAGATGCAGACGGAGAATTGCAAATATTAGTATCATGCGGTCCTCCACAGATGTTACAGTAAAGTGCCAAAGCCATACAAGGCTTGGGTTTTCCTTCCATTTTTTCTACTATGGCCTGTAGCTTTTTGATTTCGTCATTCATTGCCTCTATTTTTGCCTCACTTGCCACACGATTATCAACTTCATATATGCCCCCGTGATCTCCTCGTCGGTCATACCAACAAGAGGTATTCTTAGATATTCTCTCAATCAGTTCTTCAGCTTCTGGCAAAGCTAGGGAGACAAAGGCACCGCTGGAGGATGAGTCAAGCAACATCTTTCCTTCGTCTGTTAGCCCTCCGTAGGATGAGCTAATCATATCCCATGGGTGCATCAGATCTTGCGGGCATTGTCTTTTAAGACCCTTGAATCATCTCCTGATAAGCGTCAAGGATAGCACTTATAAGCGGTCTTTATTAGATTAAAAGCACATCGTTTTAGCATCCGATTACAACAATTGCATGCATTTTAGCTCAAATGCGATTAAAATCTTCTAACAACATTTCTAGAAAGAGTTTTGAAGTATTTTACAGGTTGGAGAGGAATTTGAAGCTAAAATAGAGCAAAAGACAAACAAGCCGAAATGCAGTAGCGTCCCACGAAGCCTCACACGCGTGTGGCTGAGCGTGGAGTTATTCCAGAGAGCCACCACGCCACTCACACGCGTGTGAGCAAGCGTGGTCGGGCCAAGGGCAATTTTGGGAATTTGTCCCCTTTTTGTCACCTATATAAATCCCTTTTGCCCTAAACCCAAAAGGAGGAGGAGACTAGATCAGAAAATTGATAGAATAGGGTAGAACAGATTTAGAGGGTTTTCTCCCCTCTTGGGAGAAAATTCCTTTCTTTCATAAGTTTTAGAATAGATCAAGGGCAAGAGAGGAGATTGGATTTTCAAGATCAAGGTTGTAAAGATCCCCATCTCAAAAGGGTGGTAACCATTCTCTTCATTTTCTAATTCAATACTTGTTTCTTTGAATTTCCTTTCTCTTTCTTGTTTCTCTAGTATGATAGAGTAGATTAGATAGGGGATTGGTGGCTCCATGGTAGATCTATGTGGATGTTTAATATTATTGCTTTGATTTGTGAATTGCTTGTTTGTTGGATGTTTAACTCGTGTGGATGATGTTCTTCAAGCTTTGTGCCTTTTGTGGTCACATTAGGTAGCAAACCCAAAGGAAGTGAGTGTGTGCGCGATAGCGGCCACTCACGAGTCTAACTCACCCACATCTCCGCTCTTAGTCCGAAAGGACAAGATCCGAGAAGAGTGGTAGACAAAGTGTTCGATGAAATGCCCCAACCGAATGAGGATGTGGGAGTCCAAAGTGTGACGCCACTTGGTGATGTGCCACGAACTCCCTAGTCTATTCCACAACTTGCACTCGCAAAACCATCCAAAGATAAACCACATGGAAAAGCCTAAAGCCCCAATCTCCACTTTACTTTTATTTACTTTACACAACCACTATCAACCTTCCTCTTCTTACAAATGAATCCAACCCTTAGCACTCCCGTAACTCTTTCTCTTCAACCTCTTAGATGCCAACACACTAATACGGTTCCCATTCGCCATCCTTGAGAGACACGACACTCGGGGAGTCTTGACTCTTCGTTTTATCACTTCCACCTTCACATTCGCACTCACCCCATACAAACATTCCATCGTCAAAATGGCGCCGTTGCCGGGGATGGCAAACGGTTTCGAATAGTGTTGACATCATAGAAGTAGAATTTTAAGATTTCTTGAATTGCTTTCTTTTTGTTTATTTTATTTTATTAATTTTTATTTTTATTTTTTTGTTATTTGCTTGAAGAAGTGAGCTTATATTATCTTGAATATCTTGTGCTCACTTGCAACTACTTTTAGTTGCAAAATATTTTGTTGTTGGCTAAGCTATTGTGCAGGAAATTCTCTTTAATCAAACCTCTTGAAGCTTGCCAATAAGTGCTAAAATGAATCCCCACGATTACCCACACCATGGAGGACAATCCTATACAAATCCTCAACCCCAACCATATCCCTATTACCCCCATTCCACCTATACTTACCTTCCAACAACATACCACTACCTACATCCATACCATTACCCAATTCCACCAACATATCAATTACCACCTTCATATCACTATCCATTTCATACACCCAATCATCACCCATACCCATATGAAACACCACTTCCACCTATCCAACAAAATTACCCTTCACAATACTCCAATCAAGAAATTGACTCATTAAGCTCCAAAGAAATATCCCAAAACATAGAGAGTAAGCTTGCGCAAATGATGCAACAACTTGATCCAAGCTATACTCTCGAGTCAAATTCGTTTCCCAATTCCCAACTAAACACTTATTACTCACCTCCATCACAAAAAAACAAAGAAAACAATACTACCTATTCCTTTGAAACACTATCCTTTTACCCATATAATACCCATATAGATCTTTGCGATTATATCCCACCGGCCACCGATGAAATTGAAATTCTAAAAGCAAAAATTGACAAATTCACAAAGATGGCCAAGGAGGATACGGCTAAACTTAAAGCCGAAATCAAGAGCGAACTAAAGGACTATCTCGCTACCCTCCGGAAAGAAGGACTTCCACTAGGAGAAGTTGAAACGAAGATGATGTACATGATGGAGGAGCTCATGAAAATGAATGAGCCCCGAGCTAACTCCACCGTCATGGATGACATCCCCGCTCTGGAAGCCCATCCAAGGATTGTACAAGAAGTCGAAAACGCACAAAATGCTAAGGGAGATGAGAGTTTCGAAAGAATGGAGGATTGTTACGCCCCCGGTGCTTGAAGAAGTCCCAATTTTTGAATTGGAAAATCAAAAGGAGGTAGAGATCGAGAGTGAGGATGAGAACATCGAAATAGTATGGGAAGATGAAGAGCCAAAATATGGTAAAATTCCTAATCTTCTTCGTGATAATAGTCTTGAAAATCCTTGTGCTCTTTTTGAAAACACCCTTGTGGATGACTCCCTTCGCCTTAATACTTCCATCATATGTGATTATGATTGCTTTAAATTTCGGGAAGATGATTCCCTGGAAAATTTTTATGCGTTGATTAATGCTTATAAGGATTCTCTTTTGTTTAAATATGAATATGATTGCTTTAACTTCTCGGAAGATGAATCCTTTACTTTGGGTGAAAGTGAGTTGATGAGTGAAGGGGATGATGCTTCATTCTATTCGTGTGAGAGTGTGAGTGATTTTTCTAATCAAACAGAGTGGAGTGATGAAGAAGGTGAGTGTGAGGAAGAAAGGGTAGGGAATAATAGGTCCTTCATGATCAATCTTATAGAAAAAGATGAGGGGAGAGAGTTGACCACACTCGAAATTGAGGAAGGGTGTGAGGAGATATGGTTTGAAAGAGACGAGAAAATCTTTAGGGGGAGAAGAGAGGAAAAAGAAAAGGGAATAGACACCATCCTAGAAGAGTTAAGGAGGGTGTTTAATGCTAAAATTTTTCCAATCATACATGTTGTTATTCCTTTATCTTTGTGGGTATTCAAAGATGTTTCCCATCTTGGGAACTTCCTTGAAGCAAAAGTTCACGGGACGCTTGGTCGGGTCCCAAAATTTGTGTGCCTTGAAGGATAGGCCACTTTACGTCTAGCCCGGAGACGTAAAACCATGGCGCACTTGGGAGGCAGTCCCAATGTTATCTTACTTTTTCTAAAAGTTTTTCTTGTTTTCTGTAGTATGTCTTCTTCATGTTTTATTTCAATAAAGTTTCTATAACCTCGGTTGAGCTAACAAGTACAGCTTATACACACGAGAGTTATAAGTTGCCCGCAATCAATTGACAAACATCGTCACTAGCAAAGGAAGGAAGGGAAACCAAGGTAAGCTTTCGCACAGCACGCCTTCCACGCCACCACCACACGTGTGGCTAGGCGTGGAAAACTTCCAGAGAGCTACCACGCCGCTCACACGCGTGTGAGCAGGCGTGGGAATAAACCAGAGAGCTCCCACGCCTACCACCACGCGTGGTAGCGTGCATGGACGGGCACCAGACTTTTCGCGGATTTTCGCGCGAAGTGGTTTAAAACCCTTTCCTTGCTTCATTTCTTCCCCACCATGAGCAAGAACTCTCCCAAGCTGAAAATATACACTTTCTAAGCATTTC
>NC_044921.1:10503174-10514751 GCF_003576645.1 Ipomoea triloba
GCATGTATAGGATAGAATTGCTAAAGGATATCAAAATGATGTTGCATGCAATGAATTTTTGGGATCTTTTCTTTAGATATGTGCAATATTGTTCATAATCAATTGTAACACCCCGGACCTACCTTCCCGTACATCCGAGGCATTACCGCCACACCTAGAGAGAGAGTCCTAACATTTATCGATGAACCTCACTCTAAGTGCACAGGCTAAAGGAACTATTCTCATCACAATAATCACTCAACAGGTACTTAACACTTTCATACATGTCAACTGATGAAGCTTCATTAACCAAAGTATATAATCTTGCAAAAATACATACATAAGATTGCCCCTCGGGCCAAAATGCCAACAAGGTTCAGCCTAGACGCAACTGGTCATACCTAGCCATCACTAAGGCTACAAAAAATATATGTACACCAAAAAATTTTCCCAAAGACTCCCAAAGATCCGACGTCTAGTCAAGCATGCGGTACACGGGGCCAGTGAACTCTCCCTAGACCAGGTGCCACTCCCCCTCATACCAGGTAATATGGTCCAAAAACCGAGAAGTGGTTATGACCATCGACCACTCCTCCCAAACATCCCGAGGGCTAGGGTCCCAAGGGTAGGGGTAGTGCACAATGAACTCCAGGGGATCGCTACCATCTAACGGCTCTATGGGGTAAAAGCCGTAAGCAGCCTGGACCTCGTCCATAACCGGGCAAGAGACAAAAGGGGCCGACGAAGCCATAGGAGTATCTGGGTTCGTGGGAGCCTCGGGAGCATAACCAGGTGCGTATGGGTCTTCTCCCTCCATCATCTGTATGTAATCGTCATAATCCATGCCCTGACAAACATACTCCGGTGAACTTTCGGAGTTCACCGGGCTGCAGGAACTGACACTAGACTGCATCTGATAAGAACACAGTGAAGTGTAGTTAGCACGACGGCTAAGTAAGGATATCCATGGGTTATTCAAAACTAAATAAAGGTTTGTCAAAATTGTTACATAGAAACCCTATACCTTACTCATCGGCAAAGATTCTACCTGCAACAGTTATACATAACAACTTGCATACATTATGAGCAAAATTCAATAATGTCTCATAACATTTCCCCTCTTGACAAGGTCATTTGATATTCATTGACATACTCAACAATATATTGCTAAACAAGTAAGCATACTAGCAAGTAGTATAAAATATAAATCACACATCTTGCTTGCAATCACTTTAGTAGAAACCTTTCTCTCATAATGAAATTCTCACCACTTTTCACTCTTCAAAGAGAGAGATCACCCACAACCTTTGGGTACTTAAATACTTGTCACATCTTTCTTCCCGTAGCTACGGAGTAACTACATTCACACTTTAAAATTCCACTTAGTCCTNATAATATATATATATATGCCTAATTCAAGTACATGCCTAATTCACATATAATATCTATATATTTATATATACTATACCACACGTACATACACATAATAGGTACATACTACATAATAATATCTATATATATACTATACTACATTTACCCATAAATGTGTACATAATATTTATAATTATATATATACTTTGCACTACACGTACTTACATACTACATGTATTTACATAATACTTATAATTATATATATATACTACACGTATGTACATATTATATAAATCAAGGTACATAATAGTTATAATATATATATATACATCACACGTACATGCATTCTATATATATATATATGAACACAATGCATATTAATATGTATATATATCTTGTACCATACGTACATATACTCAAATGTGTACACAATTTTTATATATATATACATTCATCATGTACCCAAAAATTCCACCTAGAGCCCATTATATTTCAACCAACTATCAATTATCTAGTTTCAAACAACCTCAACCAATTAAAGGGATTCCTTACCTCAACCGGGTTTCAAATTTTGTAGGAGACCTTTGTGGATGATTTTCCCCCAATTCACCTTAAAACCCTAGAATTCTATCAACCACATAACACATGATTTTAAGAAATCTTAACTTAGATTCATGTTCTAGGATGAAAAATAAAGCTATCTACCGAATAAAATTGGAGTTTTACCGAATAACTTGAGAGTTGTGAAGAAATTGCTAGCTATGGAGTCTTGAAGCTTGATGAAGATGATGAAGATCCCACTCTCTCTCCCTCTCTCTTTTTTTTTCGGCCAACACAAGCAAAATGGAAAAAAATTGGCTTAAATATCTACCCACTTGGTTGACTAGTCCACCCTTGGGGATAAGATCCAAAATAAAATGGAATAAAATAATCTAAAATATCTTAGCTTAGACTGATTGGGATTAAATCAGATGAATTCTCGGTAGAAACTAATTCAATTCAAATAATTTTCGAACCCAAAAATTTATTCCAGTCTAAAACTCAAAATTGGGCTAGGTTCGGTACACCGCGAAATCTCGCGATGTACGATCACAAATAAATTTTAGCTGCTACGGGCTAATCTAATTAAATAGGAATTTCAAGAATAATAGTATGATGTCTAAAAATCCATTTCCTAGGACACACGGGTCCGAACACTAGTTCCTAAAATTTTTACGGTTCGTGACCGAGACGTACGATCGCAGCTTATTACTAACTGTCCTTACTTATAATAATTCTTTTGAGGCATCGGGAGATCATCTCATGAATGTTATAGCCTAAAGGAATATTTTTCGAACCTTAATTCTACTGAAATAGGTGAGGGGTTACATCAATATTTAAGATTGGCAAGTGTTTTTCCTTGTGTTGCTTTGATTGCCCATGATATAGGGAAGATGTCTTCGCCATATGACCTTGCACAACAGATTGCTCAAAGGCTCCAAAGAGGGAAAGCCCCGGCAGAAGAAAACAGTGCAAGAGGCGCTAACACTCGCTATATTGAAGTACCCACCGGAACTCAAATTTTACTAATGATAGCAACCATGCTAGGGCGGTACAGGCAGTTGTTGAATCTCCCTATTGTGCAATGGAGATATGTAGACTTGACAGTATTGGAGAATTATGAATGCAAATACGGACTGGAGAGGTTGATCGCAGAACCATATTGGGACAATTTGTTAAGCTAGAGACAGGATACTTTTATCCCTCTAGTGCATGAGTTTATTGCGAGCTTGAAAGTTGACGGAGTGGCTGGAGATCTCTACAGCCCTACCATTAAGTTTAGACTCTTCAACCAGGACTATAACATATCGGCCAACCGTTTGGGTGTTCTCCTTGGATTCTACAATGAGGAAGACCAGTCGAAGAACTAGTACAGGAGATTAAGGCATGACTTTGGAGACAGGGACATTCCGAGAAAATATTGGTCGATAATCGCAAGACAAGGAGTCGAATGGGAAGGGTCGAGGGTAAGAGTCTCCCAGATCGTAAGAGAGGACTTAAAGGTTTTATGGAAGGTTATTGCTCATTCATGGGAAGGGAGGCCTGAGACATATATGACCGAGTATCAAAGGCGGAACTGTTCATGCTATGGAGTATGGACACCGGGAACTCAGTGAATATGAGCTCGATTTGTAGGAACTTGCTTGTTGCACAACAACAAGAGTCAGCCAGGGCAATCTTTATAGGCCCCTTGGTGACGAGGCTATGCGTCTCTCTAGGTCATCAAATGAAAATGCATTGGTTTGAACATCGGCTTCCGGGAGCGCACATAGTTCCTTTATCTCCCGAAGACGTCGCAAAACTTCACTTGAGACAACTAGCGCGAACGAGGGTAGATGAGGAGATGGCGGAAGATCATGCTAACACGCCCATGACATCCCCAGGATTCACTCCTTCTCCGATGTCATTCAATTCCCCGTCTCTCCCGGAAATGTATTCGTCGTTGGATTCTTCAATGTATTCTCCACCACCAAGAGAGCTCGGACCGTCTGTACCTCCACCACAACCTGAAGAGCAAAACCCCAACTCCTCTACCTTCAACATTCCGAGCTAGTTCACCCCAGTCACTGATTGGAGATCCCTCCAAAATTTCCAATACCAATTGCACTTGGAGCAAATGCAAAAGGTGGATGAGATTTCGAGAGAGATCAAGGAAATCAAGAGAACATGAAGGGAGGAAGAAACTGAAGAAAAGAAAAGACAAATTTTGATGATGATAACTTGTGATCTGATAATTCTGAACAATTGATTGTGGACAATCTCTTTACTTTTGTTTTTAGCTATATTTCTTTTTTATGTTTTATCTTGCACGTTTCGTCTAGCCAAAGACGTTAAACGTGGCGCTTATGGGAGGCAACCCACAAATAAGGAGAAGAAGGGACCACTCTACCAACCACCATGACAGACCAATCTTGAAAGGTATAATTTCAATTCCTAATTTATTACCTTTACTCCGACCGTGTTTGAAGGGCAAACATAGATTGCAAAATTTTGATAAGAATACAAATTGTAAGTATTTCTTTTATCCTGATTCAATGCTCTGTTTTGGTTTGCTTTATTTTCTAGAATCGCAAATGAAGAGCTGCATAAAATTGTTGTGTCGGATGTAGTCTGTTTGTTAGAACTGTTTTAGTCCAGTTCACACTTTTAAGTGTGGAAAAGGAGCGTGTGTAGAACCCTTAAACATATATCCTTTTTCCTCCGTTCCTTATGGAAACATCGAGGACGATGTTTATTTTTAAGTGTGGAAAGGGTGTATACTTCTTGAAACAGTTGATTGATTAAGTGATAAGGTATAGGAACCTAGAGGGTGTGTTATTGCCAATACTATCTAGGAGGGCTCCTAACCTTGTGCCAAGGATTGAATGTCTTAAATATTCTTTGGAAGCATCACTTTGCACCAATTTGCACATTCCGACCCAAATTGAAAATTTTTGATGAGTGACTGCATGCTTTCACCTTGTATTTTGTTTGGACCCCAGTCAAGGATCTCTCGAAGTGGGAGTGTGAATCCTTTGAGTTTTAGAAAGATAAGAATAGCGAAGCCTGGAAACTGAATTAATCTTAGCAGGACATGGGGCAAAAGGAGAGCCTAAGTGAGCTTTGAGTGAAAACAATCCCTAATCCCTAGAAAAAGGCATGAGGGGTTGATATGGTCAAACGTGAATAAAGGCTTAAGGCCATTCCTTGAGATAAAAGTGAGGTGAGCCATCTTGTCTAGATAAGGGGTAACCATTGCACTGTCTTCGAAAAAGCATGGATCTCCATGTGAAGTCGGTTACCCCGAAGAGATCTTGAAAGATGAGAAAATAGAGAGGAGGTGAGCCACTTCGCTAGGATTCAGGCACCCATTGCACTGACCTTAGAAAAAGCATGGATCTCAATGTGAAGTCGGGTAGCCTGATGACGTTATCCTAGGAAGCGAGAAAATAGAGTGATCGCCCAAGCCATGGCAATGAGCGGTCCATGTCCCTGCCCTCACTTATATAATGTAAAGAGGCTTTGGCGTTAGGTTGGAAATTGGCTATGGGGTGAGCATCGGTCCCACTAGTCGGATCGGCTTGAGGCCCCTAGAAAATACAAGGTGAAAACTCTTTTGTCACTTGCATGCTTGAAAGGTGTAAACAAAAATCTTTTCATAAATTATCCATCTCTCGAGACCTTGACTTCCTTAGCATATTTTTCACATTTGGTTGGCACGAGTTTAGCAGTCTTGGTAGATAGTGTAGGGGATTTCACCCGCTCAACTCCGAACACCTACACATCACTTGATCGATTAACCGTGAGAGAAAGAACTATCCTTGGTGCTTATATGATTAGTGTTTAGGAAAGTATGCTTGCTTGAGGACAAGCAAGGTTTATGTGTGGAAACTTTGATAAGCGCCAAGGATAGCACTTATAAGGGGTCTTTATTAGATTAAAAACGCATCGTTTTAGCATCCGATTACAACAACATTTCTAGAAAGAGTTTTGAAGTATTTCACAGGTTAGAGAGGGATTTGAAGCTAAAATAGAGCAAAAGACAAACAAGCCGAAATGCAGTAGCGTCCCACGAAGCCTCACACGCGTGTGGCTGAGCGTGGAGTTATTCCAGAGAGCCACCACACCACTCACACGCGTGTGAGCAAGCGTGGTCGGGCCAAGGGAAATTTTGGGAATTTGTCCCCTTTTTGTCACCTATATAAATCCCTTTTGCCCTAAACCCAAAAGGAGGAGGAGACTAGATCAGAAAATTGATAGAATAGGGTAGAATAGATTTAGAGGGTTTTCTCCCCTCTTGGGAGAAAATTCCTTTCTTTCATAAGTTTTAGAATAGATCAAGGGCAAGAGAGGAGATTGGATTTTCAAGATCAAGGTTGTAAAGATCCCCATCTCAAAAGGGTGGTAACCATTCTCTTCATTTTCTAATTCAATACTTGTTTCTTTGAATTTTCCTTTCTCTTTCTTGTTTCTCTAGTATGATAGAGTAGATTAGATAGGGGATTGGTGGCCCCATGGTAGATCTATGTGGATGTTTAATATTATTGCTTTGATTTGTGAATTTCTTGTTTGTTGGATGTTGAACTCGTGTGGATGATGTTCTTCAAGCTTTGTGCCTTTTGTGGCCACATTAGGTAGCAAACCCAAAGGAAGTGAGTGTGTGCGCGATAGCGGCCACTCACGAGTCTAACTCACCCACATCTCCGCTCTTAGTCCGAAAGGACAAGATCCGAGAGGAGTGGTAGACAAAGTGTTCGATGAAATGCCCCAACCGAATGAGGATGTGGGAGTCCAAAGTGTGACGCCACTTGGTGATGTGCCACGAACTCCCTAGTCTATTCCACAACTTGCACTCGCAAAACCATCCAAAAATAAACCACATGGAAAAGCCTAAAGCCCCAATCTCCACTTTACTTTTATTTACTTTACACAACCACTATCAACTTTCCTCTTCTTACAAATGAATCCAACCCTTAGCACTCCCGTAACTCTTTCTCTTCAACCTCTTAGATGCCAACACACTAATACGATTCCCATTCGCCATCCTTGAGAGACACGACACTCAGGGAGTCTTGACTCTTCGTTTTATCACTTCCACCTTCACATTCGCACTCACCCCATACAAACATTCCATCGTCATCTCCAAGCCTCTCCCAAACTCTCAAGCCTTCCTTGCTTGAATTCCTGTGTTAGCCTTCGAATCCTCATAGTCTTTGTAATGGGAAAGAACTCGTTCATGAATTCACGATGCAACTGCTGCCACGATCTGAAATGATTGTCGTCTTGGCTTTTCAACCATTGTGCTACCTCTCCTATAACTGAAAATGGAAATAATTTAAGTCGAATTATCTCCTCACTAACGTCGTCTTGTCTGTACATCCCACATGCTCGTATGAACCTTGTTATGTGTGCATTGGGATCTTCGGATGGTAATCCCGAGTATTGACTGTTCTGAACCAGTGTGAGAATAGTTGGATGCACGTGAAAGTTGACGTTTTCCATCGGTGGTACATAGATCGAGTTATGCATGTTAAAATCAGGGGTCATGTAATCTGCAATTGATCTTTGCTGTTCCTGAGGAATTCCATAGTATTCTTCTTCACGAATATTTTCTTGGTTGTTTGCTCTGTTAGCTTGTGGTTCTTCAAGAATTGGTTCTTCATGGTTAATGGGTGCTTGTGGAATAATAGGAACTGGGGGTGGATTTGGTACAGTTGTTCCTCTTCCTGGTGGATTTCTTGCCATGACGTCGAGTCAATGAGAAGGGGTCGGGCTGGAAAACTGGCCTTACGGTCCGCGACTCGCGCTAGTTGCCTCGTTAAAAACCTCGAGCTAAGAAAAAACCCAATGGGAGAAAAAACATAGCCAAGGAAAAAAGAGCACAACTTTAAGCGCTAACGAAGGAGAGTTCGGGCAAAAAAAACTGACTGCATAGTCCGTGACTTACGCCGGTCGCCTCGTTAAAAACCTTAGGCCAAGAAAAAACCCAATGGGAAAAAATTTTGGCTAAGGAAAAATGAGCACAACCTTCAAGCAGCCTTTCGGACTATAAGGGTCGTCCGAACTTTGCCGATTAAGGGATCGGTTTCGCGATACGATCGAGAAGTCGAATTTACCGACCAAGCGATTGGGTTAAAACGTGACAAGGTTATCGATTTTTACCCATCAAAAGATCGGATTTGCCCGGGGCGGAATGCTGACCTGGCGAGCTGAATTGCCTACCTCGTAGGGCTTAATGCCGGGAATTGGTCCCGGGCTAACTATGCCAGTGATGGTGATGCCGACCTAATCGGGCTTATAGCGCCGGTGGTGGTAGTGTCGACCTAACCGGACTTAACTGCCTACTCCGTAGGGCTTAAGCCGAGATATGGTCTCAGGCTCATAGTGCCGATGGTGGCCATGCCGACCTAATCGGGCTTATAGCGCCGGTGGTAGTATTGCCGACCTAACCGGACTTAGTACATGACTAATATATATACATGGTCGTGTACAATTTACAAAGTGAATTAAAAAATTCACAAGCTTCTAAAACTTTAACTTCGCTCGGTTGCAACTTTGAACAGGCGGGCTCGAGCATTTGATGGAGTTTGCAAATCTTACTGATCGTGAATGGGCACCTTACTCCCAACGCCCAGTGACCGGGCAAATAAACGGGGACCTTGCTCCCGCGATGGGTACTAGACAAACGCTTATTGTGATAGGGTGAAATATCAAAAGATATTTTTATGTTAAAACGGAAAGTCAGTGACTCCCCGAGTGTCGGTCTCGAAGGAAGGACGTGGAGGTGTGTCAAGTGTTCGGGAATTTACTTGATTGAGTCATGCAAGGGATTCGAGGGTGGTGAGTGGTGAATCGTGAGTGAAAGGAGTTCATAAGGTTTGGTTTGAGTGCAAGAAAGTGGTAAAGTAAAAGAGTTTAAAAATATGTAAAAGGGGTAGGGATTGGATAGTGTTCATCTATGTTGCATCTTGGTGTGTCTAAGGTAATGGATAAACAATACAAGGATGTTGGCTATTCAAGAGTGTGTGTTCTTAGTCCTTTTCCACCTTTGTGTACTAAGGCTTCTTTGACTTAGGAGTGCCTTCAAGTATCCAAAGCTCTAAGAGGAATTTTATCAAACACTTGAGCTACACTACTATTCTTAAGAAGTCCATAGGATCTATGATTGTTTCAAAGCTTCAAATCCTAACTCTAATCAAAGACATGAAAGAGTCAAGAGCTCAATCTCTCATCTAGATTGGCCAAATCCAAACAAGATCTCATCAAAACAACAATCAATAGACAAGAATAGATAATCCAACAATCTAAGCATTTAGATCCAAAATATAGATATAAGATCATCACACTAGCAACATATCTTCACACAATCCAAATCCCTAGATTAAACTAGCCACTCATGATATGAAATTTAAGACAAAAGCTAATTCAATCCAAGAACAAGATAGCAAAATATAATAGAAATGTAATAGGGATCACCTAGAATGAAGTAATCCTTCAATCCAAGCTTGTTGTCTTCTACAATGGAGATTTCATCTAAACTACTCATAAAATAATCTATAAAATAGAAAGAGAAGTTCTAAAATGAGAAATGTAAAAGTCTTTCTCTGAAATTCTATCAAAGGGGTTTAAATAGTCTCCGAAAAGCAACCCTATTGATTTTTCGCGCAATGCTGTCTCCACGCCAGCTCACACGCGTGTGAGCGTGCGTAGGAGGTTATTGGATTTTTTCCACGCATACTCACACGCGTGTAGCCATCCTCTTGGGTCCTCCGGGGCTCCGATCTTGCCTGGTTTGTTCTTTAAGCTCAACTTTCGCTCCTATTGGCTCCCGGGACTCCTGTTTCACCTCCTTTAGGCTAAAAGTAGCTTTTGTGTGCTGGTTAGTGAATTTAAAGCATTTATGATCATAATTCATCATGTAAGGATGCTAGAAACGTGACAAAACATCCTAAAATGCACTCGATTTATGGGTATCTCAGAGGCTTATCAGTACTAAACCTAAAATGGTCGGTCCGAAGACCATAACGGGCACCTTGCTTCCGTAGTGGGCACCTGGCTCCCACGTATCGGTACGAGGACCGTAACGGGCACCTTGCTCCCGTAGTGGGCACCTTTCTCCCACGTATTGGTTCGAGGACCGTAACGGGCACCATGCTCCCGTAGTGGGCACTATACACCCAAAAAGATCGGTCCGAAGACCCTAATGGGCACCTTGCTCCCATAGTGGACACCTTTCTCCCACAAATCAATTCGAGGACCATAAACGGGCACCTTGCTCCCGTTGCGTAAAGGTCGGTCCGAAGACCATAACGGGCACCTTACTCCCGTAGTGGGCACCTTGCTCCCACAAATCGGTCCGAGGACCATAAACGGGCACCTTGCTCCCGTAGTGGGCACCTTGCTCCCATCCGAGGACTATAAACGGGCACCTTGCTCTCGTTGCGTTTTTCCCGACCGCCGTCGTAGTGTTTTTTTCGACCGCCGTCGTAATTATGCCGAGATTTGACCCCGGGCTTACAATGCCGATGGTGGATGGACCAACCTGACCAGGCTTTTTACATATAGTTTTGCTATTACAATTTTCTAAGTATGGGCCTATAACTTTACAAATTACAATCTATGCTATACAATTTACAATTCAAAACTACTATTAAAATTTAAATTTTCAAAATACAAACAAAGTGCCCGGAGCTTGCCCGAGTAATATGCTAAAATGCAACAGTTCTGATTAACGGTCATGAGGGGTATATACACGATCACATGCGGAGTGAACTGCGTGTGAAACTGCCGACCATCACAGAGGTTTGAATGGACAAGTTGATTAACCATGTCATGCCGTGCACGATTAGAAGAAAGTCCAAATTTGTTCAATTCAGTGAGCCCGATGAGAGTCAGATGTTTGGGAAACCTGCTAGCATGTCGCATCCCCGATCACCAGTCAAGAGGGAAGTCATGGTCGACAGATTCAACTACATGCACCGACCATTAATATAATCACATGTTGATGGAGTTACATATGATGTTGCCGACCCCCACCAAGAAGAAAGTCTAAGATGGGAAGCCCACTTGTTCGGCGGGGACCACGAAGCAACTGCCTGAGGAGTTTGCCAACGGTGGGGTAGCACTGATTTCTTTGATTCACTCACTTGACCGGGGAAGATTAGGACTAGAGAAGATCACACCCCCTATGGCATCATGAAACAATGCAGTGCAAACATGATACTGCCGACCATCATACTCTCCGAACAGAAAACTGGAGCTGGATAAGTTCCGGTCAGGTTGCTGATAGGCTGGTCGGGAACTCGATGCTAGGGAGAATGTGAGTAATGCAGCCATGCAAATCACAGTTCGTGCCTGCAAGACTCTCAGTCGATTTCTGGTTACTTGCAGCCCGGGAAGGTGATTAACAAATAGTAGGTTACAGAGACTTGTAATCTTGCGACCGACTCCCGGAGAAGTCTGGAGAATGGAATATACTGGTGAACATCCAACCCGTTCCTCTTAATACGAAATGCAGAAGAACAGAGAGATAGAAGCACAGGCAAGAAGGAGAAGAAAGAATCTGTTTTCATTGAACTGAACTTGAACTGCTGCTTTTTACACTTTATATCTGAGGACACAAAAATGAGCGGGATACAACAGAATAACTGTCTTTCTAACAAACCTATACGCCAGCTTATTTACAATTTTAGGCTTTGACCTCTAATA
>NC_044921.1:10515590-10626251 GCF_003576645.1 Ipomoea triloba
CCTAATTCCCCCCCCCCCCCGGCAGCTGGACTGAATATAGAATGAAGTCCCAGCTTGGAGACAAATTTCTGGAAAGGTAAGGGCTGTAATGGTTTAGTTAAAATGTCAGCAGTCTGATTTTCAGTGGATATGTGCAGCAGCCGTATGAGGCCTTTTTGAAGCTTCTCCCTTATGAGATGGCAATCGATTTCTATGTGTTTGGTACGCTCATGAAACACTGGGTTTTCCGCAATGGCCATTGCTGATTTGCTGTCCAAAAACAGCACAGCCGGACCTTCCAACTTTACTTCCAATGTTTCAAGCAAAAATGTCAACCATTGGATTTCACAGGCAGCAAGGGCCATGGCTCTGTACTCTGCCTTAGTGGATGATCTGGAGACTGTCCCTTGCTTTTTGGATTTCCAGGAGATCAATGCTTCCCCTAAGAACATACAAAAACCTGTCACAGATCGGCGAATGTCGGGGCAGGCTGCCCAGTCTGAATCAGCAAATCCCCTTAGTTTGAGATTAGAATCTGCTGGGAAAAATAAACCTTGGCCAGGACAGTTCTTGATGTACCTCAGTACTCTATGAGCTGCTTGTAAGTGTATAGTGGTAGGTTTGTCTAAGAATTGAGACAACTGCTGAACCGCGAAGCATATGTCTGGTCTTGTGATGGTTAGATACAGTAGCTTGCTAATGAGCCTTCTATACTGTGTGTTGTCTGCTAATGGTTCCCCATCATTCTGGCATAATTTCAATGTCTGTATCATAGGGGTCTTCATTGGTTTACTGCTCAGAAAACCTGTCTCTGTTAACAAATCCAAAGCATATTTCCTTTGATTAACAGCAATTCCTTTATGGTTTCTAGCAACCTCAAGACCAAGGAAAAATCTTAGATTCCCTAAGTCCTTGATCTGAAAAACAGAATGTAGGTGGTCTTTGATTTGCTGAATCTGATTGACATCACTGCTTGCCAAGACAACATCATCAACATACACCAACAAGGCCACAAAGTTGTCACCAGAACCTTTTGTGAACAAAGAATTATCACAAACAGCTTGTTTGAATCCTAAAGCAGCCAATTCAGTTGTGAGTTTGGAATTCCACTGCCTACTCGCTTGTTTCAATCCATAAAGAGACTTCGTTAACCTACATACTTGCCTTGGGTGCTGTGTAATAAATCCTGGTGGGAGTTTCATATATACCTCCTCATGAAGATCACCATGGAGGAATGCATTGTTCACATCTAGTTGGTGTAATTGCCATCCTTTTGTAGCTGCCACAGCAAGTAGGGTTCTTATGGAGGTGATTTTTGCCACTGGACTAAAGGTATCAATGTAGTCCAATCCACAGGTTTGGGTGTATCCTTTGGCCACAAGACTGGCCTTGCACCTCTCCACAGTCCCATTTGCTTTATGCTTCACTTTATATACCCACTTGCAACCAGTAGCTTGTTTGGAGGAGGGGAGGGTTGTAAGTTCCCAAGTATTGTTGGCCTGTAAAGCATCTATTTCTGCTTGCATAGCCACCTTCCAGCAATCATGTTGAATAGCCTCATTATAGGATTTGGGCACCACAACATCCAAGACATTTAAGGCAAAGGCTTTGAATTTTGGAGAGAGGTTGTCATAGGATAAGACAGCAAATAGGGTGTGGGGGGATGTCATTGCTTTGGGAAGTTGGCATTCATAATCTTGGAGATATGCTGGCCTAGACACCTGTCTAGTGGATCTCCTTACCGGTTGGTGCTGTGGTTCAGGTTGACTCTCAGTGGCAATAGGTTCATTATGCACTGAGAAGGGATTATCAGGGTTGTGGGCTGTGGTGGCAAGCTGGGAATGAGTATCTGGGCTGTTAGGTATTATGATATTTGGCTTTGAGGGAGGTTTTGGTGGGATGTCATCTTCTATTTTTGTAGCAGTAAGCAAGATAAGAGGTGGGTTGGGTATTTGGGCATCTAAACCATGCTGCAAGCCAAAGGGGAAGATCCTTTCATAAAACACCACATCCCTAGAGACAAATATTTCTCTGGTTTGTAAGTCATACAATTTGTATCCCTTCACTCCATTAGGATACCCCAAGAACAGGCATTTTCTAGCTCTTGGAGCAAACTTGGATCTATATCCACTAAGTGTAGATGCATAAGCTAGACAGCCAAAGGTTTTGAGGTGGTTGAATTGAGGCTGAGTTCCAAAGAGGATCTAATATGGGATTTTTCCTTGTAAGGCATCTGAAGGCAGTCTGTTAATGATATACACTGCCTGTAGAATGCAATCACCCCAAAAACACTCTATCAAACCTGCTTGAAGCTTCAAGGCTCTTGCAACACATAAAATGTGCCTATGTTTCCTTTCCACCACACTGTTTTGTTGTGGAGTGTAGACACATGAGGTCTGGTGGACAATTCCCTTCTCCTGATAAAACTTATCCATCTTGAATTCTTGTCCATTGTCTGTTCTAATACACTTGACACTCTTCCCAAACTGTGTGAATACCAGGGCACAAAAGCTTTGAACAAGGTCCCTAACCTCCTGTTTTCCTCTCATCAGAAACACCCAAGTCAGCCTACTATGATCATCCACAAGAGTCAAGAAATATTGGTGACCATATATGGTGTGTACACGATATGGTCCCCAAATGTCAGCATGAATGAGGTCAAAACAGGAAGCAGAAATAGTAGTACTAACAGGGAATGGCAATCGTTTTTGTTTTGCCAAATGACATATATCACATGCCAACTCTTTATTTGATTTCAAATCAGAATTCAACAGATGTAACAATCTCATTTTGGAATAAGAAGTATGTCCTAGTCTGGCATGCCACAAACTACCAGTATTACAAGCATTCACTCTAATATTTAGCAATGTATCAAAAGAGACAAAAAATTCAGGCTGCATCAGGTGGTATAGACCCCTTTCCAATTTAGCCATTCCAATCATCCTCCCAAGGACTTGATCCTTTATGATGCATGTATCAGAATATAGCAACAATTTACACTTCGAACTCTTGATCAATTCACTAACTGACACCAAATTATAATGGAACTCAGGCACACAAAACACATTCTCCAATACTAAATCATCTGACACAAGAACTGTTCCTATATGTGTAATTGCAGTCTTACTACCATTAGGGAGTTCAACATACATACCCTGAGCCTTTTTGACCTCTGTCAACATGTGGTGATTACAAACTATATGGTGAGTGGCTCCACTATCCAAGATCCAAGGTATTTTGCTACAATTAGATGGTGAAAGAGATGTACCTTCTAACTGAGCATTGGGAACAATGTTTGCAGAGATCAGATTAGCTTGTAGTGTGACTTCTATGTTCAGAGGTGAGCTCTGAATGTTGGTCTCCTTCTGTAGTAACTGCCTAAGCAACATGTACTCATTTTGAGAGAGAGAGACAGTATCCTTAAGAGAAGTTTCAGTGGCTAGTTGAATCTGATTAATGGCTCCTGCATTTCTGTTTCTTGGCCTCCATCCGGGAGGATATCCATGTTTTTTGTAACATTTCTCAATTGTATGTCCAGTAAGTCCACAATATGTACAGACAGGTTTCTTGTTTCCATTCGAGTATAACTTCTTAGGACCTGAGTTGTTCCCTGCAGCTTGGCTAAGGAATACACTTCCTGCACTCAAATTATCTGCTGACTGGGGTAATGAACCCAGCCCTCCACTGTTGGATCTCCTCTCCTGTTGTTGCACTATCAAAAAGGCCTCATCAACAGAGACAAGTTCAGAGTGATTCCACCGGGTACTGAAATTTGATTCTTTGAAGTGATGGTATACTGACTGCTTAGCAAGCTGACTGATTTGAGTGACCGATACTACTTTCGGTCGTGACTCGGGAGATTAGTTTAGAGAGTGCATGGTGTTGGAGGATGAAGCCATTATGAGAAAAATATCCAAAGGATAGTAGTGGCATTTACTATATCTCCATCTTCTTCCCCTGTATATATACACTCACACTGTTATTCATTTTAATTCCATTCTGTAAGCTTTCATTCTATTCTGATCAATACAACATATCACTTCTCTCTTTCCATTCACTTTACTGTGTCTCCACATTCCAACATGGTATCAGAGCGCCGGTGAGGTAGCTATGTCATCGCAGCTGTCGGCACCGGCGAATCCAGCTCACATGTTCGTTCGTCTCCGGCGATCGATCCGCAGAGGATCCTTGGTCCGCCGGCAGTACTTCGATCCACAGACGCCGCCGCTCTCTTATTCGTATTCAGCTCTTAGGTTTTCTGACCAGTTGTCGAACTATGAGAAGAATCAAAATCTGAGCAGTGTGATCTTCCAATCAAGTTTACGGAGCAGATCCTCGAAGAAGAGTTCTCCGGTTTTGCCAAGGTGTTTGATCGTGAGGTGTTTGATCGAGTCCTCGAAGAAGAGTTCTCCGAGAACAACGATCAACATGAAGGTTTAGAGAAAAGGTAGCAAGTTCAGTCGCGGCTGGTTGCTAGTGATTACTTGGAAGCCAATTTAGATCTGATTGATATTTTGATATCCAGTTATGAGAAAACATATGCTCTGGAAGACTCGCCATTCCTTGAAGAAAATCTCCAGCTTCCGCAATTCATCAAAAGCTCTCATATACAGTTCGTAGTATTTGTGCGGCGAGAGTTTCGAAGTTCGAAGCTCCGACATCATCTGAGCCGAATACTTCAATGCATTCTTCAGATTGTTCGAATCGAGAGCGCGATGCATGTAGAAGGCGTTCTGTTGAAGGCCTGTAATCCCGGCGGCGAGCCATTCCTTGAAGATGAAATTTCATTGGAGTTGAAGGAAGAAGAGGATGGAGAGTGCTACCGGATGCTAAGAAACAGAGAGAGAAGTTATAATGGTAATGCAAGGATAGCAGAGTTATTACTGGGATCTGACCTCTCGAAGTGTGGAGTGGATGTGAATGCAATTAGTCGTGTGCTTCTCCAGTCATGCAAATCATCTCTGCATACAAATGGATATTACAGAGATGAAGGACGAAAAATTAAAGCTCATATTGAAAGGAGAAATTTAGAGTTAAATATCCAATATTGTTTCAAAGTCGTTGTACACACAGAGTTTCGTAGAGATTGGGGTGAAGCTTTGAGGATGTATGATGATGCTTATCATGTTCTAAGAGACATAGTTTGTACTTCAACAAGATTGCCTCCAATTCAATGTGTAGTTGGGATCAAGACCATTGCTAAGCAACTAAACTTTAATTGGCAAGCAATGGCAATGGCTGCTGCCTCACTGGCTTATGGTTCTGAAAAGAAAAACAATGAAATTACCCTGGTGTTTAACCTTGGAGGTGGAACTTTTGATGTGTCTGTTATTGAGGTGGNTCGGCACCGGCGAATCCAGCTCACATGTTCGTTCGTCTCCGGCGATCGATCCGCAGAGGATCCTTGGTCCGCCGGCAGTACTTCGATCCACAGACGCCGCCGCTCTCTTATTCGTATTCAGCTCTTAGGTTTTCTGACCAGTTGTCGAACTATGAGAAGAATCAAAATCTGAGCAGTGTGATCTTCCAATCAAGTTTACGGAGCAGATCCTCGAAGAAGAGTTCTCCGGTTTTGCCAAGGTGTTTGATCGTGAGGTGTTTGATCGAGTCCTCGAAGAAGAGTTCTCCGAGAACAACGATCAACATGAAGGTTTAGAGAAAAGGTAGCAAGTTCAGTCGCGGCTGGTTGCTAGTGATTACTTGGAAGCCAATTTAGATCTGATTGATATTTTGATATCCAGTTATGAGAAAACATATGCTCTGGAAGACTCGCCATTCCTTGAAGAAAATCTCCAGCTTCCGCAATTCATCAAAAGCTCTCATATACAGTTCGTAGTATTTGTGCGGCGAGAGTTTCGAAGTTCGAAGCTCCGACATCATCTGAGCCGAATACTTCAATGCATTCTTCAGATTGTTCGAATCGAGAGCGCGATGCATGTAGAAGGCGTTCTGTTGAAGGCCTGTAATCCCGGCGGCGAGCCATTCCTTGAAGATGAAATTTCATTGGAGTTGAAGGAAGAAGAGGATGGAGAGTGCTACCGGATGCTAAGAAACAGAGAGAGAAGTTATAATGGTAATGCAAGGATAGCAGAGTTATTACTGGGATCTGACCTCTCGAAGTGTGGAGTGGATGTGAATGCAATTAGTCGTGTGCTTCTCCAGTCATGCAAATCATCTCTGCATACAAATGGATATTACAGAGATGAAGGACGAAAAATTAAAGCTCATATTGAAAGGAGAAATTTAGAGTTAAATATCCAATATTGTTTCAAAGTCGTTGTACACACAGAGTTTCGTAGAGATTGGGGTGAAGCTTTGAGGATGTATGATGATGCTTATCATGTTCTAAGAGACATAGTTTGTACTTCAACAAGATTGCCTCCAATTCAATGTGTAGTTGGGATCAAGACCATTGCTAAGCAACTAAACTTTAATTGGCAAGCAATGGCAATGGCTGCTGCCTCACTGGCTTATGGTTCTGAAAAGAAAAACAATGAAATTACCCTGGTGTTTAACCTTGGAGGTGGAACTTTTGATGTGTCTGTTATTGAGGTGGGTGATGGCGTGTTTGAGATGTTGTCTACTTCTGGAGATACTCATCTTGGTGGTGATGATTTTGATAAGAGAATTGGTGATTGGCTATCATCAAATTTCAAGGAGGATGATGGTATAGACCTTCTGGAATTTTTGCTGAAGCTAAATGGCCAACAAGAGTTGTTGGAGATCCAGTCACATTAAATGAAGATCTAAAGAATCAGTTTGTCTCTCTCACTCCCATTCTAAGCTGGACATACAAAACTTGCATGTCCAGCTTACCGGGGGTGTTGGAGGATGAAGCCATTAGGAGAAAAATATCCAAAGGATAGTAGTGTCATTTACTATATCTCCATCTTCTTCCCCTGTATATATACACTCACACTGTTATTCATTTTAATTCCATTCTGTAAGCTTTCATTCTATTCTGATCAATACAACATATCACTTCTCTCTTTCCATTCACTTTGCTGTGTCTCCGCATTCCAACACATGGATGGCTGGCCTGGAAAGATGAGTGAATAAATATCGGTGTACCAGAGACAAGTCCGACGGTCGCTTTGGAAATCTGCTCGGGATCATCGCCATTTGACCGGGAAGTGGAGCCGATCGCGTGGCGACTCGGGCCACTTAACTTGCTCGGGAACAACCGCTGGAAAAAGACAAAGATATCACCAATGAGTAGCATGCCGATCAACGCCCCCTAGAACTCTCGATCAATCCAGAATGCATTCGGAGCAGGCTGAAGTAAAGCGAAGCTTAATTTCTTGTCTTCGCCATCGGGAAACCAGTTTGTAGCTTGCAAAGTAGTCAGCCGATCACCCGGAGAATTAATTGATTGAGTGGAGAACGCTGCAATAGTCAAGGTTGCCGATCACACGTACAACTAGGATGATGGAACCAGGGACGATTGTGGAGAAGTGAGCTGGGTGATATTACTGAGGTTGCCCCGCGCCGAGATTAATCTCCATCCACGCACTGGCTGATTGTAACATTTTGATCTCTAGCATCGACGTGGACGGGAATTTGTGATGCTCGGGAAGGTAAGATAATAAGACCAACGGCATCAATGGGTGAAATCTGGCTCTGTACCCGACATCCGAGTTGATTCAAAGGTGAGTAATTGATGTTCGGAATCGGGTTCATAATGGTTGCTCTGAGTGCCGCTGTCGGCGAAGAGCAGAGGTCGGGGAATATGCCCGCTGCTCTACTTGGTCGAGAAACTGCTTAGAGTTCAGTCCCGGTTATGAACTCGTGGAGGGTCGGGAAACTCATTCATCAATCTTTGCAGTATGTGAGAGCCCAATGGTTCCTCCACTAACTCGGCTTAGAGTGGTAGAAAAATAGTCAGGAAGCTTGGCCACTAATTCGTGAAACAACACCATGCTACAACTTATTTCAACCAGAAACTCAGGTGGGGGAAGCTTAGTACCACCAGAGAGTTCGTTTGTTGTTTTGACAGTACAAACCGGGTAGTTCGGCTAAGCTATGTCTGACATGCTTGGAATCTTGCCGACCGTGGCTCCGAACTAATCACCAAGAACCGACCACCATCATTTATGAAGTGCTTCTCCGATCTAGTCCACCTGATTTGTTGTGTTATGGCAGGTTCAATCGCGCCTGCTCCGGATAGTCGGGGAGCAAAACATACCCGGTGTAACCTTAGTTGACCATGGACAGGTCCGGAGCCCGTTAACATCTCGGCTCAGTGATTAACCCCGCGGCGAGGTTGAGTGGAGACGATCGAGACCGGGCAAACGCATACACACCCTTTCTCCAGCAGACATCTGTAAATTAAGAGCTGGCTTGGTGCTGTTTATATTTTCATGAAGACATTGTTCAATGGAGCGTGAATCCTGCGCGATCACGTCTTTACTTCCTCCTCCGATTCCCCGCTCTGAAGGCCAACTAACGACCGACCAAGAGGCTGATCGGGAACAAATGCGAAACCGAGAAGAGTGTCTGCTACTCTGTTTGGCTGAGAAGCTGCTTGGGGTTCAGTTCCGGTTACGAACAAAGTTAAATGATGATAACTCTTGCATTCGATTCCTGGAAGAACGGTTGGGTTGATGGATTTCTCGATCAATTCAAGTGGATTAGCGTGTTGTGTGTTGCTCGCGGCTCGGGGAAATGATTAGCAACTGGGTGGCTTAGGAATTTTCTAGCAAATTTGCTAGGTGGTTGGTGAAGACGATAGCAGGAAACACAAGAGACTATACAGCCGCACACCAACCAGGGATGGAATTACATGATCGAGAGTGACGAGTTGGCCACCTGCTATTGTGAGGTCAAACAGCGAGATATTGGCCATTGGACAAGTTCTGGAGGCTCGAATCAATTGAAACAGTTTTTGTTGAACCATTAATGTATGGTTGACCCCGACATGTTCGGGGAACACTGCTCGGTGATCGGATCTCAACTCCAACTTACAAAGCACAATACACGCGGAAACCTGAAGCTCAATTCAATACGTAGTTGACCTCCCAGAACCAGTTAAAAGATGATATGGTGCTCGGGGCAATCAGGCAGACAATTCGGCCTTAAGCTCGGTGACTGGAATCCATGATCGGAGAAGCCAGATGGTGAGAGACCAGTCGTGGAGGAAGCTCTAAAGCTCGAGCTATAGAATACTTTTAAGTGGTTTTGCTCCTTTATTCCGGTTGCTCGGGGAACTCACAGAGAGAGACCAGATGACCCTGTTCGTGATGAGTAGATAACCATTGTATTTCGGGGTTGGCAATGACGAGTGAGTGCACTCCTATAATTTCCTTGATGCCATACGGATCCAATTCAATGATGATTTGATCGGTACCAGCCGGAATGTTGTTCTCGTATTCATCGAATAGACTGGTCGCAAACTCCAATGTCAGCCGTACCGAATTGAGGTCTTCCCACTTTTGCCCGAAGAATTATACTTGCACGTTTGCAATTAACCGAAAAGTCTCTGCCTCAACCACTGATTTCTTTATCACGATCGGAACATAGCGCAGATTGTTTTGATTCAGCCACTTGACCGGTGAAGATCAAAATTGGAGGTTCACATTATGTAAATGCACAATGCAATCTATATATGAATTGCCGATCACCACACCCTTGGATTGGGGAACTGAAACTCTGGTTCCGCAATGCATGCATGCTTGGGTAATGTTAGTCAGCTCAAGGAAGATCGGAAATCCGTTCAATTTTTATGGAAATGGTGGCAACCCGGGGCCTTAGCTTGTCCAAAATACGTGCGATCGTGAACTCCAGTGAACGTCGGTGCATGTCTGCTGTTGCTTAAAACTTATGCATTGAACACGGATGGCCGGGAGAAGGCGTTCATACTTTTAGACCGTCATAATCTCCGATCTGATTGGACTTGAAGTTTCAATCGGCGAGAAGATCGTGCGTGCGGTGATGGTACAATCAGAACCGAGCGCCATTCCGGAAATCAGCGCCATAAACGCTCGGAAGTTCCGGAGAATTGCCTCGTCGTTGAATTCCAAGACTGGTCAGCCAACGGTATAAAGGACTAAGACCGGCTTACTTGAATTGTTGTGCCACGAGCAGATGATCGGCACCCGTTGTCGGCTTTCCGCTGGGAAAGATCGGCGAAGTTTAAATAATTAAGTCGTCGGATTGCTCAATCTGGACACAAACTTGAAACGAGGAAAACTTCGGCGGCTACCAGGTCGGAGTCTCCGGGTCACAAGCATGAGACGCGACAGGCCATTTCAAGAAAATGTGTCGCTAATATGAGTTTCTAACCCGAACTCATGCTCGGGACATATCCCTGAACATAGTGCCCATGACTGTGTTTCCTGTATAATTGCATGCACACCCTTTTTTTTTTCTCAGACACGTGTAAATTGAGGCATTCCCATCATGCTGTTTCACCATTTAATTTATTTTCTGTTTGCGTTTTTCCTTCCACCGTCACCTCCCACCAATGAGATTGCATTGCATGCATTATTTAATTTCAATTTCCCTTTGCCTTTTCACTCTACCGTCAGCTGCCACCAACCAAATTGCATGCATCATCTCTTTAGCCTGTTCAGTCCCAAAACGCCGTCAGGCCCCTTTGCGGCAACACGCGAGTCCAACCGGCCAAGAGAAACGGACTGGGCACGGCTGTCGCTTGCGGTTGATGAGCTTCGTCACTGGCTTTGGAGCTTGAAAAGTCAGAAGTGGTTTTCGGGCTCAGTTTTGGAAGTGAGAAGTGGCAGTAGCTGGATGATGCGTGCAAGGTCGGGAAAATGGAAGAGGTGGCTTCATGGCTCTGCTATGTTTTGAAGGGTTGAGAAGACCTCTACAACCTTCCGACGAGCAAGCTACTGTAGTGGCGAGGAGGTGATCTAGGGTGCTGAATAGGTTGCTTGAAATTATCATCTTGGAGGCAAATTGTTGGTGTAGAACGATGGAGACGATGAGTAAGGGTCATTGGAGGTTGGAATAGTTTATGGGCCATGGCGTTGGGCAGGGCCATCCCAATAAAAAATGGGGTCGTGTGCAATATTTTAAATTGGTCCCTTTTTTCAAATAATTTGTATATATAAATAATAGTTGTTCAAAAAGTTATTTCAAAAATTTAAAATATAAATATGGTATAAAAATACATCTAAAATTTCATTTAAAAAGCGTCATGCGCCGTGCACATTTAGACGCAAAATCATCTACCAAACTTTTGATATCAACACTATCATTTAAAATTTTTCCAATCTCACAATCATCTTGATCTTCTATATGATGATTAGCATCTAACAATTTTTCCTTAGCATCATCTTTTTGCACATCTATTTGAGTTTCTTTGGTAATGAAATTTTTCAAGAGCTCCATTTTGAGATTGAGTTAGTTGCTCAATTCTTCTTTTCTTTTTACGCTTTTCAAACCCAGATAAATATTTTATAGAAGACATAATTATAAAACCCTAAAGAAAAAATACAAAATTATTTTAAAACTCTAGAACAAATAATTAATCAAGAAACAAATTTTTGAATATATTATTCTGAAATAAGAATTATTAGATCATATAAATAAAACAATAAACAAAAATTGTGAAATATTTAGTAATTTTAATTACCTGAGAATTGAAAAACTTAAAAATATGTAACTTTGAACTTTGTACGATCAAGAAGAATTCTTCAATTCTATTGAACACATGATATAAATATGTACGGTAAAGAAAAACAATGGAGTAATGGCGCAAAAGTACTGCAGACAAAAATTGGGGAAAGGGATTATGAATACTAAATACATAGAAATATAGAATTGCGTGAGGAAAAGGACTTGAATAAATAGAATTACGTGAGGAAAAGGAATAAAGAATTACCTAAAACTAAAATTAGTAGGATTTGGCTTACGTTGCGTGAACATGTATGGAAACTAAAATCAATTACCTAATATACTATATATATATATATATANTATATATATATATATATATATATATATATATATATATATATATATATATATATATATATATAGGATTGTATTCAGGTTAGGACCATTATATTATATAGGATTATTAGGACTGACATTAGCCGTTGATCTTATAAGATTAATGGTTAGATTTAAGTGTGATTTAAGTAAGTAGTTGATTAAATTAGGAGGTGTTTCGCACAGAATATATGGGGGAGGGTAGTTTTGTCTTTTGCGTTGTTTTATTTTGGATGCAGCCGATTTTTCGGATTCCAATAAGGAGAATAGACGTTTCGTTTTTGGCATTTTTTTCATTGGTTGAGTTGGCGGTAGAGCTTCTTGTTTGCGGTAAGGCAGAACGTCCTCTTTGCGGTAGAGCTTCTTGTTTCACCGGCGTGGCTATGGCAGGGAGCAATGGTTCTCGTCTTCGCTTGGAGAGGTCTGCTAGGGCTGCTGGGCGAGGTAGGTTGCCTTTTTTTAACAAAATAGTTTTTTTTTCTGCTAGGGTTGTGGTTGTGGTCGGCTATTTACTTTATCATACTGTNTGGGGGGGGGGGGGGGGGGGGGGGGGGGGGGGGGGGGGGGGGGGGGGGGGGGGGGGGGGGGGGGGGGGGGGGGGGGGGGGGGGTGGCGGAGGCGGTTGTTTTGAGTTCTGTTTTTTTTTTTTAATTTTTTTTCGGCTTCTAGGCTGCTAGGGTTTCAGTTGGGTGGTTGTTTCTGTTTTGTTCAGGCGATAATAGTGTCCGGCGGGTGTTGGGGTGCGGATGGGAGGGTAGAGTCTCGGTGGTGGGGTGCGGATGGGAGGATGAATCCGGCGGGATTTTTTTTCGGCTGCTAGGCTGCTAGGGTTTCAGTTGGGCGGTTGTTTCTGTTTTGTTCCGGCAAGAGTAGTGTCCGGCGGGTGTTGGCTGCGGATGGGAGGGTAGACTCTCGGTGGTGGGGTGCAGATGGGAGGATGAATCCGGCGGGTGGTGGGGTGCGGTTGGGCGGCATAGTTTCCGGCTTCTGTTTTTTTTTTTTTTTTCTCTTAATTCTGTTCGGCTGTGATTATATAGTTTGTATTGTATAGTTAAAAACAATCACAACTTAATATATATGCCATTGTATTGTATACTTTGTGCCTTATTTCAGTTTATTGGTTGCACGTTATGTGATGTTTATTGTTATTTGTTTTTTTACTGTTCCATTTACAAACACTCAAACTACTGTTAGTAATGTGTGGTTCTAATTGGAAATGTGATTTTAATGGAACTGTGATTTCAAATGTTATTTTTTTCATTGGGTTTTTTTCTATGCTCATTATGTGGTTTTTTTTTTTTTAAAAAAAAATCTCAGTTTAATACATTTTTTTTTGTTCATATACTTCGGTGCCAAGTGGTATGTATTTAGATGCCTATGTGTAATTATTTGTGTGCCACTGCAATTATTTGTCCGGTGGGTTCGCATTTTTTTTTTCGAGTTGACGGTGAGTTTTTTTTTTTTTTTTTTACTAATATATTCTGACTTGTGCTTTTTTTTCTTTTTACTAGTATGTATACTTACTGTTTAATATATATATGTAATATATTATGTTTGGCAGTATGTAGGTTACTATGTATAATTAGTATGTAAGGGAATATTAAACAAAAATTTAAACCATCCCACTAGCACACATACACAATTTTTGATCCAAATTGTATGCAAATAGATGCCAGTGTCTACTTTATTGTGTGCCAGGGCATACACGGACTTACATGTTTTACTTACATATTTCTTCTTTATATTGTGTATGACAGTTCCAGTTTGGATGTGTGCCTCTTTCATATAATATGTGTGCTTCATCCCATGTTCTATTTTTTTTCCTTTAGTTTTTGATTGATTGTGTATTTTATTCATTTAGTTACATAGTACGTATTTATATTATGTATGCTAGTTTTAGTTTTGATGTGTGCCTCTTTGATATAGACTGTGTGCTTCATGTGGTGTGTTTAAATAATAATATTGAAAGGCATAGAAGAGAACAGGTAGGCTGTGTCATATTCATTGGTTGTGTATTTTATTCATAGGTAGGCTGTGTCATATTCATTGGTTGTGTATTTTATTCATTTTGTTACATAGTACTTATTTATATTATGTATGCCAGTTTCAGTTTGGATGTGTGCCGTTTTCTGTTTTTCAATTTTTTATTTGTTAACCGTACTTTAGTTCTTGATTGGTATGTTATTCCAATAATGTTAAATAGTAGTTACTTATATTATGTATGACGTTTTCTGTTTGGATGTGTGCCTCTTTATTATATGGTGTGTGCCTCACATGTTGTTTTCTTATATTACGTATATATGGTGTGTGCCTCACATGTTGTTTTCTTATATTACGTATGCGGTTTCTGTTTGATGTGTGCCTATTTAATATTGGGTGTGTGCCTTATTTCATGTTTATTAGCCTATTTAATATTGGGTGTGTGCCTTATTTCATGTTTATTAGTATTATGATTGAACTGCATACAAGAGAACAAGTATTGTTATTTTTATGTATGTACGGTTTATTGGTGGCAGCTAAAAGGGCTAGGGTTGCACCGGTGGTGGCGTCTTCGTCAATATCCCATGATGATGATGACGATTTTGTTGAAGTCCCTGTTCCATCGTTACAAAGGAATAGTCAGGAACCACCACGTCAACGCCCGNCCTTCTATTTTGGCTAAGGCTTTGGAGGATCTCACTGCGCAACAGAAGAAGGACATTAAATAATGTAATCAAGAACAATAAATCTGAACTTCGGATCAATACCCCAAACAATAGTTGTTAACACTTAAATGTATATGTAATTGATAAAAACTACGACACCAACTCAATAACCACATAAAATACAACACAACACGCCATTTTCACGCATACAAAATCCCTCGACCTGCACACAAAAACTGACCTATTGGCACATAAATATCAACACAACTGCACACATCCTGACCTATTGGCACATAAATATCAACACAACTGCACACATCCTAGTCAATACATACTACTCTGATCTCTCCCATTTTCATAAATTGACCACCACTATGATGTGATATTAATAAACCGTACTTTATTTCTTAATATACATCTATATGGAGCTGATCAAAAATAATATTCCAAATCAGTAACCACTATGAATTCAACACAACACGCCATTTTTCACGCACTAATCAAAAGCCCTCGTACTGCACTCAAAAATAAACCTATTGGCACATAATTATCAAAACAAATGCACACACCCTACTCAAAAAATAAACCTCCCTCCCATATTCATGAATATACCACCAGTATGTTGTGCTCTTAATAAACCATAATGTATTTATTAATCTACATCTATATGGAGCTTATCAAAACTACTATTCCAAATCAAAATTAACATACTGCCATTTTTTCCTAGCATAATCTCATTGGTTTTACAGAATACTTACATCATGGGCACAAATTACAATTATCAAATGCACACACCTTTGTCCATATACTTATGCATTTGTACCCGCATTGCCTAGCCCTACCAAAACCCTCCCAAATGGTTCACACTACATTCATCTTATGCAACACCCAAGTCCATAAATCTCCAATAGTCATAACGACAATTCTGTACTGCTAACACTCTTCTCCACCAAATATTAACCCAACAAAATATACCATTATGTCTTCTCCACCAAATATTAACCCAACAAAATATACCATTATGGAGGTTTTTCCCCGTCAATAATTCCTACACCGTGGCACACACCCCATACACGACTAGCACACAATTATCATAAGTCGTATTCATTAAAAAAATATTCGAAATCTATGAGAGGTTCGTAACTTACCGTCGTTTGGTGCCGGAACAATGTTTTCCTCTGCCATCACGTTGCCTTCTCCATCCATATTATTGTCATCTCCAAACATCTCAATTGCCTCCATGTTTTACTCTTTAACACCACTTTTGCTTCCTTCTCACGGTCAGAAGTAATGAGATGGTAATACCATTACATTTGATTTGTTGCCATAATTAATAATGGATCGTGGAGTCCATATATTGAAATGGTATTATTTTTATTCCCTAATTACAGCCACTATTAATTTAGTAATGGTCCAAATTAACCTTCACCTTATAATCTGCTCAAATCCATGTGATCCCTCATATTAAAATCTCAACCATTTATTAAAATTGTATGGATGGTTATGATTGGTCCTAATAGTCCTCTATACTATGTAGTCCTCATGTGAATAAGGGCCTATATATATATATATATATATATATATATATATATATATATATATATATATATATATATATAATTTTTTTTAAAAAAAATAATTGGGTCCCCCAAAAAATTGGGGGCCCTGTGCGCCGGCCCCTGGCGTTGAGGACTCCTCTGCTTCTAGGTTTCTCCATTTCCCTCCACTCTTCATCTCAATATATATGCACATTACCAAAACAAAAGTAATAAACTCAACAAATCCCAGAAAAAATTTGTCACCAGAAGAAAGAATCAGAAGTTGATATCATCTCCTCTTTTGCAGACTAGACTTTTTTCCTAATGATCGAGGGGCACGGCCTTTTCGTTGCATCCCACAGACGGCGCCATTTGATAGAACTAAATTGTTCTATATCCTTTGTATGTATCACANGTTGAGGACTCCTCTGCTTCTAGGTTTCTCCATTTCCCTCCACTCTTCATCTCAATATATATGCACATTACCAAAACAAAAGTAATAAACTCAACAAATCCCAGAAAAAATTTGTCACCAGAAGAAAGAATCAGAAGTTGATATCATCTCCTCTTTTGCAGACTAGACTTTTTTCCTAATGATCGAGGGGCACGGCCTTTTCGTTGCATCCCACAGACGGCGCCATTTGATAGAACTAAATTGTTCTATATCCTTTGTATGTATCACAAGAGATGTATAGTATAGGAATATTTGCAAGAATTTAACCCCAAAAGCTCTTTTATTCATAACCCTTCTACAATATCAAGAGAATAGCCTTCTTGAATCTAGAGAGCATTAGGTGTTTTTAGAGAGAGAGTGGAGAGAGGTCCAAAAAGCCCATTAATTGAAGGGTTAGGGTCCCTTTTATAAGCTAATACCGTATAGTACGTTGTATAATACGCTAGGCATACATAAAGTCTTCGTAGGGCAGTATACTCGGGTATATTCCCTTATCAAATATGTTTTAATGATATTAAAAATAATGGTATTAACCACTCAAAATCCTTATTTTTTTTCTTGGTAATAGAGCCACAAGTATTGTGAATTTTTATGAAGTAAACTTGTGTACTAGACTTAAGGTTTGCCATGAAGTAGACTTGTGATTTTTTCAATTGGACTTTTTTGAATTTTGCAGTAAACTTATTTATTGATAACAATTTTATTACCAATAAGGAAAAAAAAAAAGGAATTTTGAGCTGTTAACAATGTCATTTAAACATATTTTGTTGACGGATGACAAAAAATAGTCATGTCACAATAATAGTATGACCAAAGGGTGATGTTTTGAAAAAAGAAAAAGAAAAAGGCCCTGTTTGGTAAATAATCAGCCTATGAGTCAATTTTGGCTTATTTGATCACTATTAGTTGTTTGATTTGGTTAAAAAATCAATATAAGTGTTTGGTTAATAAGCTTTTTGTAACTCCAAAATGCTAAAATTCAAAAGGCTATTCAAAGCAGCCTTTTCAATTAGCTTTTTGATAAAAGAAATTATACCAAACAGCTATCAGCTAACAGCTAATTTATTAAACAACTGTCTACAATCAGCTAATGTTATCAACAAATCATATCTTTTAACCCAAACAGCCAACCCAATCAGCTAACAGCCATTTACCAAACAGGACAAAAAAAAAACAAAACAAAACAAAACAAAAAACAAAAAACAAAAACAAAAGTAACTAACACCTATAAATCTAGGACAAAAATATGAAATTAACTCATATTATAATGTTTAAAACAAGTTAATGATGTTAATTATAGAACTTTCATTCAAGGGAAATTAATAATACAGCAACATGCCAAAGGCCTTGTGGTCAAGCGGCATGAAGTGATTCTCCCAAGTGAGAGGTCATGGGTTCGAGCCTCAGTGGAGGCAATGTTGACTACATGTAACAGGGTCAATAGTATTAAAAAATAATAATAATACAGCGACATACTCAATTAAGTTACACGTTAATTAGGTCGGTTTTATTCGTTGAACTATGTAACTGTCTTGGGTTGAATCTAATTTGAAGTTGATGGGTTAGTTCAATTGGTTAGGCAAGCATTGGTAGATTAAGTTAATTGTTTCATTAAATGGTTAATTTGCCAATTTGATGGCGATGTGTACCAAAGCGATCATTATTCTATGGATCATGATCTAGACATTTGTGTGAATCATGAATAAAATGTGTATTTTACTATTTTTTATATACTAAAGATACGAATTAATGCCTAATAATTTAATTTTTTCGACTATAGTGATTTTTCTCGATTTAGTTCTAAACAACTTTTTGTGTTTAATTAGGTACTTGATTTCGATGATTTTACCTATTTGAGTACTCAGCAGTTAGAATTAACAACTGAATCGAAAAAAAATCACTATAGTGGATGACTAAATTAGATAAAATCAGTATAGTTGAAGACTAATTTGGGTAAAATTACTCTAGTCAATGACTAAATTGGGTATTAATAGAGGTGAAATTACCAAATCATCTTAACAGAGAACTCAATTAAGTAAAACCATCAAAGTCGCTAATTTAATTAACCACAAAAAGTCGTTTAGGGTTAAATCGTGAAACAAAACTATAGTCGATGACTAAATTAGGTATTAACTCCTAAATGTACATTATTTATGTAATGAAGATACATTATTTGAACGATGATTGTATATTATCAAATAATGTATATCCAATGCATAAATAATGTACTTTTATTATATTAAAATTGTATTTTTTTTTTGTTGATTGTAGACAGAAAAATTTGCCATACCAAAGTCTTCAATGCAACTTTTAATTGGGTGACATCACCTAATGTTGGCCAAGAACCTAATTACTTCAGCACAGTACAAGAGTTGTTTTGTAATTAAGGTTCTCAATTGTTTTCAAAAAAAAAAAAAGTTCTCAATTGGGCTAACCTGTGGAATTGTTAGGTTTATCTATTTTGAATTTATTGGTTTAAAAAAAAATCTATTTTGAATTTATCGAATTGATTTTTGTTGAACTAATGTTTTTTAACATTTTAAACTTTTAATTTTAACAAATTATCATATTAACAAACTATCGTGGTTCAAGTTTATTACATGTGGTCCTTTAACTTTCTAAATTTAACTAGTTGTGACTCTCCACCTCTCTTTTTCATACATCTGAGTTGTGTTTCACAGTACTTTCAGTTAGATGAAGAAACCGACTTCTCCATCCAGTTGAATTTAGAAAATTGTCGACTTCTCTATTTAAAAAGAAGCTTGGGATGTGTAGTTTTCTTTCTTTCTTTTTTTCTTTCATAATATATTTTAAAATTATGTTTTTTTCTTAATTCAATTTTACATGCTATTACATTGAGATTATTTACTTGTGAATTAATCTAATTAATTGCACTAATTTAAAAAGGTATTGACTAAATTGGATAAAATTGGAAGAATTGGGTATCTAATTGGAGATTTTTATAGTTTAGGTTTTTAATGACTTTTTGTTCTAGAATTAGAAGACATATTTGAAGCTTATCCATTTAATATTCAACTGGTGGGCTATTCAAAAAATTTATATTGCAATTATTCTGTGGACACGGTTCTCTTTGCAGAGTGAATCCAGGTTAAAAATATCACAAATGTTCACAATTTATATATTAAATGTTCACAATTTTACATATTGAATGTTCACAATTTGAATTGTAAACATTCAGTATGTATATTGTGATAGGTCCACCTTGCAAGATGGATTCGGGTCCATGGTATAACTATTGATATTTTTCATATTTTGGTTGTAATTGGATGGATTTGAGTTTATATATAACCTCGAAATTTAGTGCATGTTTATATGCTTGACTCATTTGTTTACTACTAATATATGAAATTTATGCATTTTAATAATTTTAATCATTACTAGAAATAAAAGGTTTAGATACTTTTATAAAAAAAAATAAAAAAAATAAAAAAAAAAGAGTTAAAAATAAAATGAATCAGAAACAGTGATCAAATGGCTTTCTACTTTCTAGAGTGGCATAATTTCAAAAAGAAAAATGACAATATTGAAATATATAGAGAGAATATTCCTGAAGCTTCTATGCATGTCAAACTAAATGAAAAAATATCTCAAGAAAATAATATAAACTTTTGAAAGAGCCATATATGATTAAAGGGCAAGAAGTAATCTTCTTGGCTCTTAAGGGTGTTATTGGATTAAAAATTAATTAAATATGTTTTTAAAATAATAATATATTTTTTTTGTCTATATATCAGAAAATGGAAAATATCTTGCAGAGGTTGAATTGATTAATGAAGCTTAGACTAAGCCGCCCGTCGGTCACCACCGCTAATCGGTCCTCAACCACATAATTTTTATTTTTCTAATGTTTCTTATTAGTTTAATCCTCTATTATAAACCAATAAGAATCAATTAAGCAAATAATATAATAAAATCAAGTGATAATGTTCTTTGATAAATTTACTTAAATATTTGTGGTTTGTTGGCGTATATACACCATACAAGTTATAATATGTGAATTGCGTGATTAAATTAATGTCCAACGATAAAATTAAAATAAGTAACATCTAATATAATTTTTAAATATGAATTAATTAATATAAAATAAAAATGATTATTTTAATATAATAAAAATGAATATTTAACTTGAGATAAAATTAGTAATATAGTAGAGATGATTATTGTTGTAGATAGTTATAATTGTAATAAAAATATGTCTTAATAATTTTCATATTAAAATAAATTAAGGGTGTGTTTGGTTCGCACATGGGAATAGGAATCGGTATGGTATCAAATACTTGGTAAGGGTAATGAGTTTTGGTGAAAGTATTTTGCATGTTTGGTAGTAGAGTGAAATGAGAATGATTATTAATAATTGGGAAAGAAAAGGAGGAAGGGAAATAAAACTCTTATTTAATAAGAGTATGTGTTTTTCAATTAATGGGGTATTCCAAACTCATAGTAGTATTCTAAAAACATGTCAACCAAACAATAACAATGACTTTGATACCCATACCGTATACCAAAACTCGTCAACCAAACACACCCTAAGTATTCTTAATACGATAGTGATGACCATTAATGTGTCTGTAAAATTTAACTTACCTTTTGTTAAAAGTAACATTATTATAATATGGTTATTGATGTTGTCAAAAAAGTAATTAAAAAGTTATGCAATGAAGTTATGCAAAAAAATAATTAAAAACTCAATCTGATGTTTCCAAAAAAAACTCAATCTGACTAGCATTTTATCTTTTAATTGGGTCAACCCATTGCGACAGAGGATTAGTCTGAGTATAGTATAGATTTAAAGGTGTCTATTATAGTTAGTATCTGCATAGAACACCTCATGGTCTAACAAAAAAAAAACTTTTTACGTTGAGAATCGTTTGATACCAATTAACACTAAAATCTTATTGTTTATTATTATTATTATTATTATTATTATTATTATTATACCATGATCTGTTTTGACTAAATTCTAAATATATGAGACATATTTAATCGCATATCATACTTAGATTAATTGGTGTTCGCACCGAATTGATCAATTAAGTGACAAAATATTAGCTATATTATTTAGTATCTTACAATGTTGCAAAAATCCCACCTAGGCAGCGATTAATTGGCGCCTAGGCGCAGGGTGTTGGCTGGCCGCTTAGCGTATCACCATAATCGGTGGTCTAGGTGGCCAACTAGGCCTCCTAGGCATCAATTAGGTTGTCTAATCGGCCGATTAGCTATTGTTTCCTTTTCTTCTTTTTTTTTTAAATGGACTATTTCACTAAAAATAGCATCGTTTTGAGTTAAGTAACTCTAAATTGTTCAAATTTAGATGTTTTTAAGTTAATATTTAATATTTTAGTATTAACTATTAAAATATTAAATAATTTATCATTATCAAGTCTTAAAATTTTTAAAAAAAAATTAAACAAATTTTTAAAAAATAAAAAGTATACTGGCGCTCGAGGATCGCCTATCGATTTTTTAATCATGGTATCTTATTAAAGTATCTGGGTGGAGGTGCTTCAAATAACTTTATATCAATCACTGGTTAAAAATGATAGAGATAATATTAATTTTAAGTAATAACAAAAAGAAAATAACAAATTGATGAATCAATAATAATTAAAATAATAATAAATATAATTTACAGTAAATTATTAATTGATAATTAATAATGATGGTCAACCGTGAACCGCCCCATTGTAGCAATCTAGTGATCTACCAATGTAAATTGTAGAGCGCTGGGCAATGATGAATGATGATGACGCATTGCATTTGAGTTTTGGTTGGGGAAACAAAAAAGTAACGCCGTCCAAATTGGGCCCCACCCCACAGGCGGCAACCTCTTCCATCTATCATCTATCTCCCAAGTCCCAACCAACCAATGCCATCCATCCCACGATGACTTTCTCATCCAATCACTATTTACTGTATAAAAAAGGCGGCGCATGCCGGTGGACTTTCGCTATTGTGCGCCGAAAGACTTTGTACGTCTCTGCTCTCAAGTCTTATCTGAGGTGATGAAAATAGGCCATGCGTGCTTATTTCGCCCACCGTGCCCACATCCCCATTTTGCCCGACGTCCATTCTTCTAAGTTACGTAATCATTTTTTTTTGTTTATTCAGATTGACAAAAATCTTTTTTTGTTTATTCGGATTGACAAAAATATGCTTGAGACCGTTCTAAACGGATCAGGTCAAAATGAAAGGTAATATTTATATTAATAAATGTAATATTAAATTAAGAATAAAATATTTATTACTTATATGTAAAATATAATATTTTTACATTTGATGTAAAAGTATTACATTTTTTTATAAATGCAACATTACTTATAAGATAAATTTAATACTTTGATGAAAAAACATACCGGAATAATATTTTTACATAAAAAATATAAAAGTATTACCTCAAAAGCATAATATTTTTCCTTATAAATAACAAATATTATATTTCTAATTTAGTATTACATTTGCTAATATAAGTTTAAAATTTGCATATTAACTTGACCCAATCGAATCATTCTGCGGTCTCACACAAGCATGACCCTTTCATCCTTCTAGCTTGTAATTGGACGGCCATGTTCTCAGTTATTTATTTATGTATGTAGTACACAACTGCTTGTACTACAAATATCATAATTTAATAATGAAAACATTATACCCTATTTTTAACTTTTTTTTAATTATTTCTTTCTTGCAAAGTTTATCAATACTTTTTCTATCATTTTGGTGTAACTCAAGGCATATACTATCGGACACAATGATTAATTTCCTCGCTAAATTATAGACACATTTATTGGTGGAACAATTACATCAATATATTTTTCTATATATATATATATAATGTATTAAAATCCTACTACATTCCACTTCAAAAGTTACCTTACAATTTTCAAATTATTCCAGTTGAATCATTGCTTCATAGATAATGTCACATTAAAAGGTGAACATAGAAAGTAGAATTAAAAAGGAAAATAACATTTTTCACATGCTAAATTAAAGATGTCTTGTTTATTTGTAGATTTAACTCTTATGCGGTGTTTGATATGAAAGAATTGTAATTCCATTCCTATCGAACTCCATGAAATTATAATTTCATGGTTTGGTTGGAGGGAATTACAATTTCACAATTCCCTCTAACAATGGAATTGCAATTTACTCGTTGAATTGTAATTTCATTGTAAATGACTATTTTACCATTCTTTTTATTATCATATTATTATTATATAAGGACATTTAATTTTTATTCACTTTTCCATTTCAATTCCCAATCATTATATTTATGTCTACCAAATAATGTAATTTAAATTCGTACTTTATTCTTTTCTTCTCTAATTCTCTCCTACCAACCAAACGCCCTATTATATTTGTTTGGTGTTTATGATTTATGAATTGGCCACTCGTGGCAAATCAATTAAGGTGTTTTGTTTAAATATGATAATTGAATGAAAAAATTAAAATTATTATGAATATGTTTTAGTAAAATTAGTTAGGTTATTCAATGAAAATTACATAACTTATTGTTAGAATATGCGTAAATCCATAATTCAGGGATGAGAATCAAAGTTAATAACAACACCTCAACAATAAATTTAAAAGTAATTGGCAAAAGGGTCAAATAGACCATGTACTGTGGGATGGAGATGGTCACTGAAATGCTCTCTGAATCGTCCTCACCGGTGGCGACCGCTCGTCGCCGGAGGACCAAGATCTCATACAAATGAGTACCAAGAAGACGAAACGAGGTCGGGCTTCGATGGAATCAACGACGCCAAAGTCTGCAGAAATGGTAATCCAAGAGACGCCCCAAGGAATCGGATTTATGTCCCCAGAATCGACCCAATGGACAACGCCGGTGGAAACTCCAATTCAAGTTTGGACCCAGAAGGAGAAGCCCGCCTTCACAGAAGACGACGAGGACTCGGATGACGACATCATTGACGAATCCAAGAATGACCCTAATTGCCCAACCATCCCGGTAACGAAGGAGGAGAAAGCTAGGTTACGCCGTCCATGGCGAAGGTCACTCATCATCAAAGTCTTGGGCAGAAAGGTCAGTCACTCATATCTCCTTCAGAGGCTGAAACGCATTTGGAATCTTGATGCCACCTTCGATCTCATCGCCCTAGACCAAGATTTCTTTATTGCTAAGTTTGAGTCGATTCGAGATTACGACTATGCTAGATTTGAAGGACCATGGGTCATACTGGATCATTACCTAGTAGTACAGGAGTGGAAACCAAACTTCAACCCAAGAAGAAATGTAATCGACAAACTGCCGATTGAATATTTCGAAGATGATTTTCTTATGAAGATTGGCAAACAAATTGGCAGACCCTTGAAACTGGATACGACAATGAGCCTGGCATCCATTGGCAAATTTGCAAGGTTGTGTGTAGAAGTAGACATTAACAAACCTCTGCTCTCTAAGTTCAATGTGGGGGAGACAGTAATACCCATTGAATACGAAGGTATTCATATGGTCTGTTTTAGCTGTGGAATTTATGGGCACAAACAAGGTGAGTGTACAAAAGATGGCAGCAATGACCCGGGCAAAGGGGAGATCACCGCTCCGCATGACCAAGAACTACCTCCCTCTGATGCTACTAACCAGTATAAGGGGCGGCCGCCAAGTGAACCTAGATATGATCTTAAAGCCAAATATGGAGCCTGGATGCTGGTGACCAAAAAAGATAGACGAGGTCAAAGAAGGGGCGGCAAGACCCATGCTGCAGAACAGAGGAATCCACAGAGGAACCCAATCCCAGAACTATATCATACGGGTTCTCGATTTGGAATGTTGGATGGGCTAGAAGAACCAGATCCTAGAGTGGCATATGAACCGGATTATAACTTGCAGAACACCCAAGATATGGGAGCACTCTTGCCCAGAATTCGAACATCTCCCCAACAGAGAAGCATGAACACATATCAACAGAATTACAATGCACGCCTGAATCCCCACCAAGGAAATGTGAGAAATGTAAGAGCAAACACTCAAGGTGCCATACGAGGCAGAGGGGGTCGTTGAAATGGACCAAGGAGAGCAGTTGCGGAAATGGAGCACATGGTTGTGAGGGGTTCGGACCGAGGAAAAAGGATAACAAGCACAGTTGTTCATCACCCCAATGACCAACCTGAGACTTCGCATAGATCGAATACTGGGTTTAACTACAAAGAACACCCACCGGACACTAGTCGAACCAACCCAGATGATCTTGAACCTCCAGATGAAGTAATGGCAGACGCAGATCGTCTTGATGGTCAGACTGACCCTATGGCGGATGGCCACCCGCGCTCTTGAGCGCTGCTTTATCTTTTTTTGTCTGTTTAATTATGAACTGCTTAGTTTGGAATTGTCAGGGTGCGGCCTCGAGATCATTCCGGCGCACCCTTCATCAATTTTGCTCTAACTATTCTTTGTCTATTGTTTGTCTTTTAGAGCCGAAAGTCTCCGGCTCCCATGCTAACGAAATTTGTTCTAAATTTGGCTTTGAAGAATGGGTTCGAGTTGAAGCGGTTGGCTTCTCAGGCGGGATATGGGTCCTTTGGAAGGAAACACTGTCCATTCAAATCATCTCCACCCACCCTCAGTTTATCAATTTGCAGGTAAAAAGAGGAAGTGAAGCACCTTGGATCCTATCAGTGGTTTATGGTAGCCCAAACATAGCACTACGCAGGAAACTTTTCTCTAATCTCTACTCTCAGGCCTTCCCTGCCCAATCTCATTGGCTTATATGTGGAGATTTCAATTCAGTCACATGCCAAGACGAGGTGAGCAACCCAGCATGCTTTAACGCAACGCGATGCTCAGACTTCAACCAGTGGATTTTCCATGAAGGGCTCATAGATTTAGGATACAACGGTGCAAAATTTACCTGGATGTGGTGCACTCAGTCAGACTCGTTTAGGGGAGCACGGCTAGATAGAGCATTAAGCAACACTGAGTGGAGAGTTAGATTTCCTGAAGCCAAAGTCCAACACCTACCCATGATTGACTCGGATCACACCCCTCTGCTTATCTCGATAGAATCAGCCTACCCATCAGCAAGCAGTGGATGCTTCAAGTTTAATGTTGCATGGACGACCCACCCTGGGTTCCAAACATATGTCCACCAGAACTGGACATCAACTGATCTGGAAGTAAACAAGGCTACCATGAGCAAAGCACTGATTAAGTGGAACAAGGAAACCTTTGGAAATGTTTTCCACAGGAAGAAACGTCTCATTGCAAAAATTGGTGGAGTTCAGAGAAGTATGGCGCAGCACCCACGAACTGATCTCATAAAATTGGATAGAAAACTACGTAAGGAACTAGAAGAAACCCTGTACCAGGAGGAATTGATATGGTTTCAGAGGTCAAGAGAAGAATGGATAATGTCAGGCGATAGCAATACCCGTTTCTATCACACGGCGACGGCTATTAGAAAAAACTCAGCCAGGATTAAAACTCTCAAGACGAATGAAGGCACTTCGATCACTGATGATACTCTCCTGGCTAACCATGTTCGTGACTACTTTATTGAGTTGTTTACAGAATGCCATAACTGCAACTCACAACAACTACCACATGGCCAGTTCCCTCAACTCAGCGTACAGGAGTGGAATTGGGTCAACAACCCTTTTCAAAATGAGGAAGTGAAACAAGCCCTCTTTGATATGGAGCCATGCAAGGTTCCCGGTCCGGATGGCTTCACAGCAAGCTTCTACCAAAAGTCATAGAATATAGTAAGGGGAGCCATCTTGAACTTTGCTTTGAAATTTTTTGAAACAGGCAGACTTGCACCAGGCACGAATGACACACTGATCATCACCCTTATCCCAAAAGTGCAACCCCCAGAATCAGTGAAACAACTCCGCCCTATAGGATTGTGCAACGTCTCCTACAAACTACTCACTAAGACAATGACTTCCAGACTCAAAGGAATATCCCAGAAGATTATAGGGCCACACCAAACGAGCTTCATACCAGGGAGACAAATCACTGACAATATCTTGATTTTTCAGGAAGTTTTGAACTCCATGAGATTGAAGAGAGGGGAAACTGGATGGTTGGTTATGAGAATCGACCTCGAAAAAGCATACGACAGAATTGCTTGGAGTTTCATTGAGGATGCTTTAGAAGACATTGGATTCAATAACACATGGAGAACAAACATCATGGAATGCATGACCACAGAGAGGTTTGCAGTAAATTGGAATGGACAAATTTCAAATTGGTTCCAATCGAAGCGTGGGATTAGACAGGGAGACCCTATTTCGCCCCTTATTTTTGCTTTATGTATAGAACGGTTGAGCCATATTATTAACACCTCAGTGAACAATGGGAATTGGAAAGGAATTAAACTAAGCAGACAAGGGCCTAAATTGTCTCACATCTATTTTGCAAATGATTTGGTGTTGTTCGGTGAAGCGTCGTTGGAGCAAGCAAAGGAAATGATGGATTGCCTCAACACCTTCTGCGACCACTCAGGCCAGAGAGTGAACAAGCACAAATCATCTCTGCTTTTTTCAAGGAACACACCCAATCAAACCAATGAGCTTATTGCAGAATTCATCGGAATCCCCAAGGTGGAAGACATGGGAAAATACCTAGGCATTCCCTGGATCCATGGGAGACTGAAGAATCAAACCTATGCAAGTCTAATCGAAAGAGTCCAAGCTAGGCTATCAAGCTGGAAGTCGAAATCACTATCACTAGCTGGGAGACTTATCTTAGCCCAATCTGTGCTTTCTTCCATTCCCTATTACTCGATGCAATCAACATTATTGCCAATAGGAGTGATCAAGAACATTGAACAGCTGATTCGAGAATTTCTATGGGGAAGCTCCCAAGAGCAAAGAAAATGCCATTTGGTGAATTGGGAAACAATCACAAGAGATAAAACCCATTGAGGGCCAGGATTGCGCAAGCTGGACTTAATGAATAGTGCTTTTCTAGCTAAAATTGGATGGAGAATCATTCAGAACGAGGAGAGTCTGTTGGTAGAAGTCTTAAAATCCAAATACATAAGAGAGTCTCCAGATTGCTCGAGTTGGCGCCCAAAGCAGTCAATGTCCAACGCCTGGAAGGGCATCCTCAAGTTGATTCCCATACTACAACAAGGATGCAGGAAGCTAGTCAGGAATGGGAAGAGCACATCCTTTCGGAACAACATTTGGTTAGGAGACAGCTCTATTCTGATTCATGCAATCTGTGCAATCCCCATCGAAGAGCTGCACAAATCTGTTGCTAATTACTGGGAAGTAGATCACGGATGGGATTGGGATAGACTAGCCCCCTACTGCCAGAAGAGTTACTAGACGCATTGCAGCTATTATTATGTATGATGAAGAAGGAACTGAAGATTCCTCTGGTTGGAAAAGCAATGAGACAGGTAAGTTTACAGTAAGCTCCGCTTATGAGATCGCGGCCGGCTTATCGTCTCCTGTTGATGCTGCTAAATGGAACGCGATATGGAAACTAAAGGTCCCAAATCGAATCAAATCATTCTTATGGCTTGTCAAACATGAGAAGATCATGACAAACATTAACAGAGTTAGAAGAAGAATAGCACAATGCGACAAGTGCTGGAAATGCAACGATAAAATTGAAACTGTCCTACATGCCCTACGGGACTGCCCAGAAGCGGATGGTGTATGGAGAAGAATTCTCCCCAATTTCTACCACCATCTCCGAAGCCTGGACTTAGCAAGATGGTTAGATGAAGGACTGAAGCAGAAGGGTAGGATGAATGCTCCGACCAACAATAACACGATCTTTGCAGTCACAGCTTGGTGGCTGTGGAAATGGAGAAACGACGCAATATTCAACAATGCTGTTACACCCCTACACACCAAGATAACTTGGATTAAGTTGAAGGTTGACGAAATAGATGCGGCTTTTGCCTGAACCAAGGCTCACCACTTGAACCTCAATTCGACCCAGTGGAGAATGCTGAACTGGGAAGCACCAAGCCAAGAGTTTCTTAAACTTAATGTTGATGGAGCTTGGACCCAACGACGAACAAAGCGGGATGCAGTGGTGTACTTAGGGACTTTCGTGGCAACTGGAAAGGAGGATATGTAAGCAACATTGGCCGATGCTCCCCCCTTCAGGCTGAAGCTTGGGCAGTTCTCAGAGGAGTTCAACTGGCCGCATCAGAAGGCTCAAGACGAATCATTATCGAAAGTGACTCCAAGACCATAGTGGAGGGGTTCAACGGTGCCTGTTGCATGGACAATGTCACGACCAATATTCTGATGGCATGCAAACATGAACTCGAGAAATTCGAAGTTTGGAAGATCACAGTAGCAACTAGAGAGCAAAACAATGTAGCTGACTCTCTCGCCAAGCTTGCTAGGAAGTTTCCGAAAGGAATGCATACTCTAATAGCCCCACCGGATGAAACTATCAGCCTCCTAGAAGATGATAGAGATGGTTATCCACAATGGCGGAATATGACAATGCCTAGCTAGTTCTTGTACCAACTCTCGGGTGTCCCCCTTCCATTCCTTATAAAAAAAAATAGACCATGTACTAACACGATTGTTCATCCAACACCATGAATTAAAATATGGTCCATCTAAGTCATTATACTCCTAATTATTTTTCCTCTAGCATTTTTAGCCTATTTCTAACAAGTAACTCATCCAATTTGTTAATATGGAAAAATAAAATAATAAAAAATGATGACATGTTATTTATATGAATGTTTTGGATGATTTTACCCTATTTCATTAATGAAGAAAATGATTTCTTAAAATGAAATAGAGTAGAAATCAAAGTTGTTATATAATGTTTTAATTACAGTATACTGCACTACTTTGTATGTATAGTGGGTATCTAAAATTGTTCGGCAATGAAATTCCATGAAAATCGATATATGAAAATTAAATATAATAACTTAAGATATTGTATTGGGTAAATTTTATTATTTTTTAAAAAATAATTTAATTTTCATATATCGATTTTCATGGAATCTCATTATCAAACGACACTGAATACCCCGCTATACATACACAGTACACTGTAATTGAAACTTTATATAACAACTTTGATTCCTGCCTTATTTCATTGCAAGAAATCATCCAAAAATACAATATCTTAAGTTATTCAATTATCCAAAAATATTAATTTATTTTAAAAATAAAATAAAACTTACCCAATACAATATCTTAAGTTATTATAAAAATAATTTAATTTTCATATATTGATTTCTATGAAATCTCATTGTCGAACGATAGTGAATACCCGCTATACATATACTGTACTTAAAACTTTATATAACAATTTTGATTTCTACCATATTTCACTGCAAGAAATTATTTTTTTCATTAATGAAATAGGGTAGAAATCATCCAAAACATCTATATAAATAACATGTCATCATTTTTTCTAATTTTATTTTTCTATGTCATCAAATTAGATGGGTTACTCGTTAGAAATATGCCAAAAATGCTAGATGAAAAATAATTAGGAATATAATGGCCTAGATAAACCATATTTCAATTCATGGTGCTAGATGAACAATCAATGATAATACATGGACCTATTTAACCCTTTTGCCAAAGTAATTTAATATTGAAAATAATTTCAGTCAAGTTAATATCTTGGTAATCATAAAATTAATAAATTAACGACGATAATCAAAAGAAAATAAAGATTAAATTCAAACTTAAAACTTTATAATTACTTAAATATGCAACTAATTTAGGTGGGTTGTCCCAATTGTATACTCATTCGCATTGTCGACTTGTCGTATCAAATACTTTCATCTCTTGTCTGACCGCGTTGACCCGTCATATAAATATGTAACCTCAAGAAACTCATAACCATCTCCACACTCACCAAGGCCACCATCGCTCTCTCTCTCTCTCCTCTCTGTAACCAACTACATCTCTCTACATTCTTCCCAGTCAGAACATCATTCCAATAATTGATGACAAAGGTACACCCAAACGCGTCCTCCGCCATTCCTACTGCTCTGGCTGATGAGGAGCTTCCCAAGCCGGCCTGCCACTGCCTCTCATCGGCGCCTCAGCCTACAGTGCTCACCGTGTGGAAGAAGTCGCTGCTTTTCAACTGCGACGGCTTTACGGTGTTCGACGATAAGGGGAACCTCGTCTACCGCGTTGATAACTACTATGACTCCAGCAATCGAGCCGAAATCATTCTCATGGACGCCTCCGGCAACTCGCTCTTCACTATTCGCCGCAAGGTATGGATATATCGTATCGAAATTTCGAGAAATTGATCGAATTATCAAATTTTTGAGAAATTGAATTGTGTTGGAGTATAATGAGTTGTCTAATTTTGAGAAATTGATCGAATTATCAAAATTTTTGAGAAATTGAATTGTGTTGGAGTATGAGTTGTTTAATTTTGAGAAATTGATTGAATTGTCAAAATTTTGAGAAATTGATTGAATTGTCAAAATTTTGAGAAATTGAATTGTGTTGGAGTATAATGAGTTGTTTAATTTGACGACGGATCCATTGAAATTGCAGAGGCTAAGCTTGGCGGACAACTGGGTGGTGTACGACGGAGAGACGGCGGATCGTCCGCTGTATTCCGTTAGGAAGCACGTGAGCCTCCTGAANTGAAATTCCATGAAAATCGATATATGAAAATTAAATATAATAACTTAAGATATTGTATTGGGTAAATTTTATTATTTTTTAAAAAATAATTTAATTTTCATATATCGATTTTCATGGAATCTCATTATCAAACGACACTGAATACCCCGCTATACATACACAGTACACTGTAATTGAAACTTTATATAACAACTTTGATTCCTGCCTTATTTCATTGCAAGAAATCATCCAAAAATACAATATCTTAAGTTATTCAATTATCCAAAAATATTAATTTATTTTAAAAATAAAATAAAACTTACCCAATACAATATCTTAAGTTATTATAAAAATAATTTAATTTTCATATATTGATTTCTATGAAATCTCATTGTCGAACGATAGTGAATACCCGCTATACATATACTGTACTTAAAACTTTATATAACAATTTTGATTTCTACCATATTTCACTGCAAGAAATTATTTTTTTCATTAATGAAATAGGGTAGAAATCATCCAAAACATCTATATAAATAACATGTCATCATTTTTTCTAATTTTATTTTTCTATGTCATCAAATTAGATGGGTTACTCGTTAGAAATATGCCAAAAATGCTAGATGAAAAATAATTAGGAATATAATGGCCTAGATAAACCATATTTCAATTCATGGTGCTAGATGAACAATCAATGATAATACATGGACCTATTTAACCCTTTTGCCAAAGTAATTTAATATTGAAAATAATTTCAGTCAAGTTAATATCTTGGTAATCATAAAATTAATAAATTAACGACGATAATCAAAAGAAAATAAAGATTAAATTCAAACTTAAAACTTTATAATTACTTAAATATGCAACTAATTTAGGTGGGTTGTCCCAATTGTATACTCATTCGCATTGTCGACTTGTCGTATCAAATACTTTCATCTCTTGTCTGACCGCGTTGACCCGTCATATAAATATGTAACCTCAAGAAACTCATAACCATCTCCACACTCACCAAGGCCACCATCGCTCTCTCTCTCTCTCCTCTCTGTAACCAACTACATCTCTCTACATTCTTCCCAGTCAGAACATCATTCCAATAATTGATGACAAAGGTACACCCAAACGCGTCCTCCGCCATTCCTACTGCTCTGGCTGATGAGGAGCTTCCCAAGCCGGCCTGCCACTGCCTCTCATCGGCGCCTCAGCCTACAGTGCTCACCGTGTGGAAGAAGTCGCTGCTTTTCAACTGCGACGGCTTTACGGTGTTCGACGATAAGGGGAACCTCGTCTACCGCGTTGATAACTACTATGACTCCAGCAATCGAGCCGAAATCATTCTCATGGACGCCTCCGGCAACTCGCTCTTCACTATTCGCCGCAAGGTATGGATATATCGTATCGAAATTTCGAGAAATTGATCGAATTATCAAATTTTTGAGAAATTGAATTGTGTTGGAGTATAATGAGTTGTCTAATTTTGAGAAATTGATCGAATTATCAAAATTTTTGAGAAATTGAATTGTGTTGGAGTATGAGTTGTTTAATTTTGAGAAATTGATTGAATTGTCAAAATTTTGAGAAATTGATTGAATTGTCAAAATTTTGAGAAATTGAATTGTGTTGGAGTATAATGAGTTGTTTAATTTGACGACGGATCCATTGAAATTGCAGAGGCTAAGCTTGGCGGACAACTGGGTGGTGTACGACGGAGAGACGGCGGATCGTCCGCTGTATTCCGTTAGGAAGCACGTGAGCCTCCTGAATTCGAAGTCCCTAGCGCACGTGACCTCGCTCCGTGGCTCCGGAGCGAAAGGATCGAAGAATGCCAGGATTTACGAGATCGAAGGGTCCTATTCCAACCGGAGCTGCGTCATGTACGACGACGTGCGTCGGCGCGTGGCGGAGATCAAGAGGAAGGAGGCCGTGGCCGGAGGAGTGGTTTTCGGGAGAGACGTCTTCCGCCTAATTGTACAGCCGGAAATCGATCCTTCCGTCTCCATGGCTATGGTTATCCTTCTTGAACAGATGTTTGGAGGAGGCTCCTCCAAACGCTTTTCCTACTGAATATATATATCCCTTTTTTTACATGCAAATTCCTCTTACTATTTTCCAGAAATTGATGGTTTTGATCGATTTGCTTCCCCCAATTTTTACTTTTTATGTTTATATATATGCATATGAAGTTAGCTCTTCTCTCTTTTAGTCACGGGAGAGCCAGCTCCAAGCGGGAAGTATTCGTACCTGTGTAGCTGTAAAGACAACTCTATTTACGAGTTGAAAAAAAATTATGATAAGTGTAATGAAAGGTCTTTTTTTTCCTTTTAATTAATAAAAATTATACCATGTTAGTAGGAATAAAAATAAAATAAAGAGATATTTTTTCGGACGTGTATTATTAGGTTAATAATGTTTGATTAACGTTATTTATAATTTAATTTTTTATAATATTTAATTTAATATTAGTACATGAAATTTATATATTTAGTAACTACATTAAAAGTATTATTAAATAAAAAAAATTAAATTTAAAAATCATAAGAAAATAACAAAAGAAAGAACGAGTTGTATTGATTAATGAATAGTAAACAGAACAATTAAATTGAATTAGGAGTAGTAATACATACTTCGTATATTATTAATTTTACAAGCTTCACTAGGCGCTTTTTTTTTTTTTTTTTTTTTTAATCTATATAATACTTTTCCACTTTTAAAAGTTGGAAGTCCTACTTCTACATCATCAAATTTGTAATCCTTTCATTACTTTCTCTACGTCACTGCAATACTCTATCACTTTTAGAAGAGTTAATTCCAGGAAGGTGTCCTAATATTGACATTTATCAAATTTTATCTTCGACTTTTAATTGGACCATAAAATGTTCTGTTGACTATTAACATAAACTATTTTTTATCATCGACTTTTAATTTGACTATAAATGGTCCCTTGACTATCGATTTTGTCCCAAGTTTGTTACTCCAATTAAATATTATGGAGTAATTTAGTAACATTAAATTTAAAGGCAATATGTTGAGATGAGCAAATTGGGTTCATAAACTTAATAAATTGAGTTCATCATTATTACTCTTAAATTTAATGTTTACTAAATTGATTTTTAGCTGGAATACCAAATTTGAAACAAAAGCAATAATTAATGGACATTTATGGTCAAATTGAAAGTCGATGATGAAATTGTTAAAGGTCAATAGTCAAAAGATCATTTATGATTCAATATAAGTCAAGGATAAAAATTAGTAAATGTCAATAGTAAATGGATTATTCTTATAATTAACTCTTTTCAAAGGTGATCACACTTTCACATTACATTATATAATATAATAACAAAATAATAATATAACAATAGGGCATTGATGACAAATTATTCTATGGACCCGGGTCCAAATAACACAGTACAATTTACATATTGAATGTTCACAATTTATAAATTGAATGTTCACAATTTACATATTGTTCACAATTCAAATTGTAAACATTCCGTATGTAAATGGACACGAGTCCACCTTACAAGGTTGACCCGGATCTATAGTATAACTATTGGGCATTGCTTCTTTGGGTTAAAAAGATTGAAAAAGTATAGAACAAATCGTAAAGAATCGTGTTTCAAAAAAATACAAAAGCTACTGGATAACAACCTTTAATTTTATCCACCTAAGTTAGAAAAGTTTTTTAAAAAATGTCACATTACCTTGCAAGAAGAGAAATTTGAAGGGTAATTCCAGCCTTACCCTTCATATCAATTGGATGCTCAATAATTTGTTAATTTTAATTGAATGATTTCACTTTAATTTGATTTACTATTTTAAATGCAACTAGATTTTGTGATTATAATAATATTAGTTTTCCTTCTGATATACCCAACAAATAAAATCATAATAGGAGTTTACTTTTCGATTTATTATTTTAAAACATAATTAGAATTTGTGGTTATCATAATAGAGTTAAACAAAAGGGGAAGATAAACACAAAGGATAAAGAAGTTACTAGGATAAAAAAATTTCAACAATTTTTTTTTTTAAATTTTGTTTATCATATATATAACATGATAATAAAACTCTTTTTGTTCATTGATTGTGTGATTGGCTAATTACACGCTCGCGTTAAAAAATACACTATTAATAATTAAGTACGAACTATATATTGTCACGTTAGATGGTCAATGATATTAATTAATTAAAAATTTGGTTTCTGTAATTTAATCTAAACACAAATGTCTCCCACCATAAGTTCTAATTGTAGGTATTAGAAATCTATGTATCATAGATAGTAAATGAGGTTTTGATGAATCGGGGAATAGGTTTCATCTCAAAGTTGAAGATGACTTATTTTTATTTTAAATTAATTAAAATATGTCACATCATTAAATTTTTTTTATTTTTTAAAAAAAGAGAAAGAAAGGAAGAAGAAAGAAAGTTCGTATAATATAGTTTCATTACTTTGGTGACTAATAACAGTTTTTTTTTTTTTTTTTTACAACTGACCCTATTACATTGTGCTCAGATGGCATGTAGTAACCTCCCCATATGGGAGATTATGAGTTCGAGCCTCAACTCTTTGTTCTTCAACAGGTCTATAAAGTATAGATGAACAGATACTACCTGTAATCCTTCTTCCTTCTATATACTAAAGCCATAACTCTTTGGCCAATCACATTTTTTGGTTTCCCGCCCAAACATTTAGATTTTTATTTTTTATTCTAAAATTACTCTCTTAAATGGAGAGCGAAAAGTTTCCGGTAAAAAAAACGCTGTCGTATTGATGGGTATATATTCAGAATGGAGAAATCTAACTGTAGTCAACTTTAGATGTTTAATATAATATATATAATATATAATAATAATTTAATATATTATAGTGGTACACAAAGCACAATGCGTTGAGCTTTGTGCACGTTGCATAATGCAGGGCAAAAATTCCCCCCAAGAAGAACAGTGCCGACTGCCGACAATCTGAAGAAAAGGAGTAGTTGATCTGCCCAAGGTGATTAGTGCATGTTTTGAATTTAAATTTGAGAGGGAAATCCTTCTATAAATACTACATATGGAAGCCTCACAGAACCTCACATTTACATTGAAGCACAGGAAGAAAAAATCAAGAAACAAGAGGTAATAGCTCATTATTTTCTTTTATATCATTTTAAATCCATATTTCATGAAGAATTGAATTAAATATAAACATTTTACAGTTTGCAATTCGTTCATTTTTTTTTTTGTATATTTATGCAGTGATTGGATACATATTTATTTCTGTTTCTCATTTGTTTTGGGGGAGGGGGAGAGGATTGAAAGGGGCAGAGAATAGTATGGACACACATGTTCACAAAAGGTTATGGAACCATTTCAAAAGAGATATATTCCATAATCCAATATCTGAACACTTCAAATCTACATATTATACTTATTTTTAAATTTTTACACACTTTCGTATAAGCCATGTCAACGAATCTGTTCTGGAAGTTCAAGATCTGCAGGATATGCAAAATTCATTAAAAAAATGAGTTTAAAAATGGATTGCTAATTGTATTTCACTCTGAAAACTATGCAAATGAAATAATCCGATTGCTAATTGTATTTCATTCTGAAAACTATACAAATGAAATAATCCTACTCTATACTTACCTTTGCGAATATCTTAGTATTTTGAGTCCGAATTCGAAATTAGGTCAACAGAGCAGTTTAAAAAACCTACATATATACTCGAATCTGGGTTGCATGTTTTCGTTTTTACCTGGGAAAGAAAGAAAATTAGAGATGGTGGTTGCAGGAAGAAAACAAAGAAAAAGATATGCGTAAGGGAAAGGAGACAAAGAAAGATGGTGAGGAAACGAAATCGAGAAAGAAAGAAAAAGAGAAAGAAACAAACGACAGTGGATGGAGAGATGAAATAATATTCTTATTTTATATATGTGTGTATATTTATTTAAATGTCTGTATATTTATTGAAGATAAAAAAAATATCTGTAATAAATTTTAAATTAAGTTATGTGTGTATATAATATACGGAGTAGTAATAATGATTCACTTGAGCTCTGTGAAAGTTGTCTGGCATGTGAAAACATTGGAGGAGGGGTGGTAATCATGTGAATGTTAGTTTGTATGTGGAGAAATTAAAACTACTTGCGCCAGAAGAGAGAAGAAAACATGGGATTTATTAAGTTTTATCCAAAGTGGAATATTTGAAAATCAAATGAAGTTCTGGCCGACACTCTTCTCCCCAACAACTTACTGATCTAACATATACATCAACTTAATAAGGAGGGGAAGAAGAAAATAGGAATAGGGGAAAGGAAAGAATTGGTGGGTGCAAGAAGAAAACAACTAAAATGAAAAGTAGAAAAGTGTAAGCAGGAGGAAACGAAATCGAGAAAGTTGGGAGAAAGAAAGAAAAAGAAAATAAAAAGAGGAAGAAACAATTATGAGAGTGGATGGAGAGAGAAAGTGATGGAGAATGTAGAGGATGGGGTAGGCGAAGAAGAAACTAACTGAATTGATTCATTGGTCAAAATGAATTGTTACAGAAGCATGAGCGGGAAATGAAATATATACAAAGGAGGGAAAACGGTTGCAACTGAAAGTGTAGGAGTAGAAGACTATTCTGCCCTTTTGATATCTTCCAACACCCCCCCGTAAGTTGGCGCGTGCAAGTCTTGAATGCCCAACTTAGATGAGAAAATCTTGAACAGAGCAATGGGTAAGGGCTTTGTGAGACCATCTGCAAGTTGGTTGGATGAAGAAACTGGCATAAGTTTGATTAGTCCTTGTGACACTTTTTCCCTAACGAGATGACAATCGATCTCGATATGCTTCGTCCGCTCGTGAAACACTTGATTTTCAGCCATGGCTATTGCTGATTTATTATCGCAGAAGACAGTGGCTGGCTTGGGCAAGAACAACTGTAAGTCTGCTAACAGGTACATTAACCACTGGACTTCGCAAACTGTGGATGCGAGGGCTCGGTATTCTGCTTCCGATGAGGATCTGGATACGGTTGCCTGTTTCTTGGACTTCCAAGATATGAGAGCGGAGCCAAGAAACACACAGTAACCCGTAATGGAGCGTCGGGATTCTACACAAGCTGCCCAATCCGAGTCTGAAAAAACGCTTAGCTGCAAATTGCTACCTTTGGGATAGCACAGCCCCTGACCAGGAGTGCCCTTGATGTACCGAAGTACCCTATGAGCTACAGTGAGGTGCTTGTCGGTTGGAGCATCAACAAATTGGCTTAGTTGTTGAACGGCATATGATATGTCCGGTCTAGTTGTTGTGAGGTATAGCAGCCGGCCAATGAGTCTTCTATAGGCAGAGATGTCTTCAAGAGCAGTGCCGTCACCATGGGTAAGGTGGTAACCTGGAACCATTGGAGTGTTTGCCGGTTTGCACTCAAGAAAGCCGGCCTCAGATAATATGTCAAGTGCGTATTTCCTTTGACAAATATTCAAGCCTGATTCACTCATCTTTGCTTCAATTCCGAGGAAGTATCCAAGGGTCCCCAGATCTTTAATCTTGAAAGTGTTGTCCAGAAACACTTTAAGGTCTTTGATCAGGCACTGGTCGGGGCTCGTAACCAATATGTCATCGACATAAACAAGGACGCCTATGAAATTATTATCCCGACCTTTAGTGAAAAGCGATGGATCAGCTTTGGACTGGAGGAAACCCATGCTGGACAGTGCACTGCTCAATTTTGCATTCCATTGTCGACTCGCCTGTTTTAGGCCATAAAGAGAACGACGCAGCCTACATACTTGGTTTGGTATTTCAGTCTGGAATCCGGGAGGCAACAACATATAAACTTCCTCTGTTAGATCGCCATGTAGAAAAGCGTTGTTGATATCTAACTGGTGGATATGCCAATCTCTAGCTGCTGCAGTAGCTAAGAATGTTCGAATTGTGGTGACCCTGGCTACCGGTGAGAAGGTTTCGACATAATCAACTCCCAATTGTTGTGTATAGCCTTTTGCGACGAGCCGTGCCTTGTACCTTTCAACAGAGCCATCAGCTTTTAACTTGGTCTTGTACACCCATTTACAACCGATTGGTGTTTTACCGGCAGGCAAAGTGGTTAAATCCCAAGTTTTGGTTTCTTGTAGAGCCCGAATCTCTGTATCCATAGCTTCCTTCCAATGTTTCTCTTTGACTGCCTGAGTGTAAGTTTTTGGCTCGTTGATTAATGATACAGCCATGGAGAAAATTTTGTGTGTTGGAGACAGGGCATCAAAGGAAATGACTTTCGATAGGTAATGAGGGGATGATCCTCTGCTGATCACCACATCACAAAGATAGTCTTGTAATCTGCTGGGGGCCCGTCTTGGTTTTTCAGACCTTCTCGGTTGTGTGATGGGAATATTGTTATCATCTGCTGTTTGTGAGGACTCACTTTGATCTGTCCCCAGTAAAGGTTCATTGTGATCATCAGGCATTTCATCAGAAAGAATCTGCCGGGGTGATGAACCAGTAACATCTGCTGAGCCCATGACATCTCTAGTCGTAGAATTGTCGGGAGTATTTCCCTCGTTCTCATCATTAAGTTCAGGAGGAATGGCTGCATTGGTGTTCACTGGTTCATAGTGTAGGCGGCTGTCAGTAGGAATAATTGGAAGTGAGGGATCACTAGATGCAGTCTTGGGAGCACTTGTGGAGGAATCTGCAAAGGGAAAGTGAGATTCATAAAACTTCACATCCCTAGATATAAAAATGACCTTCTCATTGATATCATAGACTAGATATCCTTTAGTATGAGCTGGAATGCCAATATAGATGCACTTCTTGCTTCGTTGTGCCATCTTGTGCTTGTGACTCGACAGATTGGCAGCATAGCACAAGCATCCAAAGACTCTAAGGTTTGACAAATCTGGTTGTCTTCCATAGAGCCTATAGAAGGGATTTGCAAACTCAATAACAGGTGAGGGCAGCCTGTTTATAATATATACCGCATGCATTATACACTGACTCCACAGCTCAAGAGGTAAGGAGGCTTGAAAGCGAATAGACCTAGCCACATTGAGTATGTGTTGGTGTTTCCTTTCAACTACTGCGTTTTGCTGCGGCGTGTAGGCACAGGAGCGCTGGTGAATGATCCCCTTTTCAGTAAAAAAATCAGACATATTGAATTCTGATCCATTATCTGTTCGAACAGTCTTGATTAACACTCCAAACTGAGTAAGAACCATTGCATGAAAGCCTTTTAGAAACTGTCTAACTTCACCCTTATTCTTCATTAAGTGTACCCAGGTGAATCGAGAGTAGTCGTCAACCAAAGTCAAGAAGTATCGTTCCCCTTTCAAGGAGTAAACCGGGAATGGCCCCCAAATATCTGCATGAATTAGATCAAAAGTAGACTCGGAAGTAGTAACACTCAAAGGAAAGGGAGTCCTTTTATGTTTAGCCAGATTGCAAGCATCACATGCAAAACTTTTATTAGCAGGAACTTTAAAATTGTTCAACAAATGCAGCTTATTAATAGGAAAATGCCCAAGTCTTTGGTGCCAAAGTTCACAACTATTACATTGAGCTAATGTGCCATTACGGCCTACACTTTGTTCTTTTGGTGACTCCTTCATCAGGTATAAGCCGTTGATTTCCTTAGCTGAACCAACTATCATCCCAAGATTGTCCTGAATCAAGCACTGTCCAGATTCAAAGATTAGTTTATAAAGGTTGTCTTGCAAAAGCTTGCTCACAGAAATCAGATTAAATTTGAAAGATGGGATATGAAGAACATCTTTCAACCAGATCTGCTCATTTAGTTTAACACTGCCTACATGCTTAACAGATATAGATTTTCCAGTAGGTAAACTGACTTCAGCATTATGAACAAGACGAAAATCATTAAGAAAATCAGTTGAGCATGTAATGTGATCCGTAGCCCCCGAATCAAGAATCCAAGTGGAAGAAGACATAAAAATAGAATTTATGTAAGACTTGCCTTCATCTGTGGAATCTTCCTCAGTGAGTTTTGGGATTAGAGATACAGAGGCTGTAGTTCTTGACCTATCAGTCGATGACTGCCCAATCTGATTTTGCAATGTAGATAACAGTCGCTCCATTCGCTCCATTCGATCCAAGGTCGAACCAGAGCCTTCTGAACTGGACAAGGATGAGTTAGCTGCATCTGTCTGCTTCCCTTTTGATTTATAACCAGGTACCCACCCCGGTGGATATCCGTGTTTCTTAAAGCATTTTTCAATCGTGTGTCCATTCATGCCGCAGAAAGTGCACTTCGCATTTCTGTTTGTGTTACCAGTTCTCCTTCCATTGTAAGAGTTAACAACTGCCACAACCTCACTAGTAAGATCTTGAGTTTGGTGAACTGCATTGGCTTGATTGATCTCAAGACTGTTCAGATTCAGATTCGTAAATGTGTTCTGTCTTTCCACTTTTTCTGCCATGACAAAGATCTTATAGACTTCAGGTAACGGATCAAGAACTAACACATTCGATTTGAGATTGCTAAACTCATCATTCAGCCCCTGCAAGAATCGTATAACCCGATCTGTCTCACGCTCTTCTAGAATCTGAGCAAAGACTTCGCAATTGCACCTCGGTTTGCATCTACAAATTGGAACCGGCCTCAGAGAATTCATTTCTTCCCAAAGAGTTCGACACTTTGTGTAATAGTCATTAACAGACATATTTCCTTGCTTCAGATTATTAATATCATTCTGTAAGATAGAGATTTTCTGTGCATTGCATTGAGAGAATCTACGCTTCAAATCTTCCCATACGTCCTTTGCTATATGAATATGCATAATACTCTGTGCAATAGAAGGAATTACAGATCTATAGATCCAAGAGCATACCATTAGGTTGCACCGCCTCCAAGTAGCGGCTTGAACATGCTCACCGTCTGGTACCGCGACGCTACCATCAACTATGCACCATTTGTTCTTCACTTCTAGTGCGATTTTCATCGCATTGCTCCAGGATGCGTAATTCGCACTGCCTTGCAGGAGAGGACTGACGAGAACGATGTTCGGACCATCGCTTGCACTGAAGAAGAATGGATTGTCCAGTTCCTCCATATTGTAACCTCTCTGTTGCGGAATTGTACTCCTCTGCGGAGCGGTAGTGGATGAAGATCTCGCCGGAGAACGATTGATCGGAGTGGTCGCGACTCTCTCCGGATTCTGTTCGCCTGAGAGAGCAGCAGCATAAGAGCCACGGCGTGGAGGCTCTGATACCATGATGGAGAATGTAGAGGATGGGGTAGGCGAAGAAGAAACTAACTGAATTGATTCATTGGTCAAAATGAATTGTTACAGAAGCATGAGCGGGAAATGAAATATATACAAAGGAGGGAAAACGGTTGCAACTGAAAGTGTAGGAGTAGAAGACTATTCTGCCCTTTTGATATCTTCCAACAGAAAGGGATTTTATATTTTTCATATATATATATATATATATATATATATATATATAAAGATTCAGTGCTTGAATCTCTTGACACCATGTACATCTCCTTGGATATTTACTTATTTAGGAGATAAATAAAGGGGAAGAAACTTGCAAAAAAAAAAGAGGGAAGAATAAAACAATTAGAATATTATAAAATGAAAAGGACAAAGAAAGAAAATATATGTGGCAAGTTATATATATATATATACTTATATTTTGGAGTTTGGAGGGGTACCGGCGTGGGAAGAGGAAAAGGAGAGAGGGAGACAAAGCATGCATGCTTTTCCGGATTCCAAAACACTCCTTCCAAAATCCAAAAACGCCCAAATAAAATAATAATAATAATAATAATAATATAATATAATAATAATAATATATTATTATTATAATAATAATAATATAATATAATTGTGAAGAAGCAAAAGGCAGTGGAGGTCCCAGGAAGTGTGGAGAAGACAAAATACATGGTGAGAGGAAGACATTATTGGAAGCCGGAAAAGCTCCAGTAGTAATTTCTTCTTTTTTTTTTTTTTTTTTTTGTCGACAGTAGTTGTAAAATCTGTGAAGTATTTTGTGGCCAGTTTTGTGTTTTAGCTTTTTCAAGAAACGATAGTGTATCAATATAGTGTATAATTACAGTTACTGTTTCTAAAATATGTGTGTGTAATAGAGCGATGTAGGCAACAACAGAGAGCAGAGAGTATCAATTGTATGGCTTACTGTTTATTATAGCTAATCAAAATTATTTAGCACAAATAATTTAAGATTTCACTGCTAAATTGGATGAATTAAAAACCAATTTACCAAATAGTAAACGATCGCTGATTCCCTTCTCATACAGGCAACGCCGACGAGGGAGAGATACGGCGGACTGAGGGTGGCATCCAGTAGAGATGGCGGCGGCGAGGCTAGGCTCCCAGTGGCGAGATCGCTGGAGAAAACGGCTGGAGCTCTGAAGAAACCTTGATAAGGCAGCAACTAGGTTATTTTTACAGTGGGTAATGGAAGATTAGAAGCTGAGAATGATTGGATGAAGAAGCATGATGATGGATTAAATTTTGGTCCATCCTCACAGAACTTCCGAGATAGAGAGAGACGAGAGATGGAGGAAATGAGGCTGCAAAGTGAAATCTCACTCTTCTAGGGCATTCTTATGTATATATTCCCTTCGTCCCGAATTGGATGTCTCATTTGCTTTTTGCAGGCTTTTTAAGAAAATAAAGTAAATGTGATGTGCTTTCTAAGTATGCCATCAACTTTTTCACTTTTGAAAATAAAAGCAATAAAGAAAACAAAAGTCATAAGGGTAAATAGGGAAAAGTAGAATGATGATGTTCAATTTTGGAAAGAGGACAACATTTTGAGACAAACTAAAAAGGAAAGTAAGACAGGTAAAATGGGACAGAGGGAGTATTAATTATTAAATGTGTAGTATGTATACATGAAACGTACGTATATTAGTATATACTGTTTATATAAAATAGTTAAATAATTAATTTAAATATAATATACTACGTATATAACTAAGGTATTGTATTGTATGGATAATATTTACTACGGAGTATTATATAGAGGTAAATTTTATTTATTTTAAAAATAAATATACTTACATGTCTTTTTATAATTTTTTTTTATTTATTTATCATACAAGTTTAGAATTTATAAATGTATATAAAAATAAATAAATATATACATATACATACATACATACATATATAACAATGATGTATAATGGATAAATTTTGTTTTAATTTATTGATTCTAAAAGTTTTTTATTACTCCGTACTAATTATTATTTATTACTGAGAATTTTATTATTATTTTGATGATAATTGGTATCAGTTTTTTTTAGGGTTTATTATTATTCAGGTTATTCATTGTTTAATGCTAATTATTATTTTTTTGTTTGTATTGAATTATTATTATATTTTGTTCTATTAACATATTCATAATTTAATACTAATTATATCATATTGTAGTACTAATATCATAAATGTATCACTCATATTACTGAATTCATGAATTTTGTGAATAATTTATTAGTTTATAAATTCAACTAATGGTTATTCATTTTACTTTTCTAAAGAAATTAACCTATTGATTTTGATGTTCCTAGAAAATGCAGTCGTATTATCCGGGAATCAAATCTCTATTCAAGGAATTGAAACTGTTACGATGGATGCACGGAATTTTAATTTTTTTGGAGTGTTTACCAAATCAATCTCTACTCCGTTTATTATGTTGACAAATTATAAATATTACATAAGTTGTAGATATCAATTTTATTATTCTTTCCCATAACATTAATAGTTTTTAACACCATAACATAATTTTAATATTTTAAATATTTAGTCCGTGCATCGCACGGGTAACATACTAGTTAATATAAAATAGATAAAAGTAGTAAGAAAGTTAAGGTGGTTGTGCACTATGTCGCAGGACAGTGTTGTTTTTATTTATTATTAAAATAAATTTGGTTTGAGACCGACCAGCTTGCTTGGTATGAGTAATCGTGCACTCTCGTTTCTTAAAGAGAAGTTGAGAGTTTGAATCATCTTTTGTATGAAAAAATTAATCTGGCCTGCATTTTGCTCTGTATCTCTTAATTAGAATAAATTTTTTGTGAGACTATTTTCACGTGAGATATGTAATATTATTTAGTTAAAATATAATACTTTTTCTTTATGTATTTATAAAAATATTATATTTTAATTAAAAAATAAGTTTATGTGCGGACTTTCTTGCTAACCTCGGGCAATTTTCGGCTTAAGGTACTTCGGTGCTCGACTCCCCTCCGAAAGGGATGATTACGATCTTGGATCGGGACGCGATGAAAGTTTCCTTTAGAAGACTTCGTTAATTTCTCGGGCCTCTCGGCCTCTTCTCTCTACTAAAAATAAAATAAAATTGTGAGACTTATAATACATTTTAATTAAAATATAATATTGTGAAGAAAAAGGCTACCTTAGTCCCATATAAGATATTGCCTTAATGTAGTTTGTAGACCCACTTTTGACCGATCGTTAATTATTAATTATTTGTAAGTTGTTTTGTTTGCTACAAGTTATTAAACTAATAAATAATAATCAAATAGAAACCTGTCCTAAATGGGATGTTTGTGCGGATGGATTATTATTTTTATATTAAAAATTACAAGTTTGATTACATTTGTTGTATATCAGTATGTGGTGTTCATATTTTGACCACTTTGAGGATCTAAAAAATTGTTTCTATCTATTACCGATTATCCATGAAAAGTAATCGGTTACACCGATCACCAACAAAATAATCAGTAACATTGACCACCACCAAAGGTTATAAAAAACATTGATAGATTAGGTCGCCATGTGTACGTATTTATGAATTCCTGACCACCCGTCATTAAAAGTGATCAACAATATTGACCACTAACAAAGATTATCATAGCCAAAAATCTTGTGGTCTAGTGGCACCCGGTTTACACTCTTACATGGAGGGGAGTGGGTTCGAGCCTTAGTGGAGGCGACTGACCTCTTTATACTTTAGTAAGTTGAGAAAGTAGTTATGAATTGATACTACATTGTAAATTTGTAATAGAGTTAGCAGTATTAAAAAAAAACAAAGGTTATCAGAAACTTTGTTGATTAGTTCGTTACATATGTTACGAAATTTATTTTCTTTTCTTTTTAATACTCGGTAAAATTATTATTAAAAAAAGAAAAAACTCCTTTGAATTGATGTGATGGGGATGGGGGTGGAATACGTTATATTGGGGTGCATGAGCGTTGAGTCAATTACTCACCGTGGAGTTTGGGAAACATGGTTTCCCAAAACTGGGAGGAATTGGGTTGGTTCTCCAATAAGGGAAAAGAGCCTAACTGTTAGGCTTGATTGACTTTTCAACAATGAGAATGAGCCTAAAACTTAGGCTCATTCATAGTTATTAAAAAAAAATCAAAATACCAGAAAATACTGAAACAAATACATATGTTATATAATAGTAGAATACTTTGGCAATTGGCTTGATTTTTTAAATTCACACGGCAAAAAATTTAGTTTTATTTTAGTTCAAAAAAAACATTGAAATGTTGGGATGAATAAAACAATAAATCCAATTTATCTAATCTAAAAACATAATAAGTGTGAATGAAGGTTATACCCTTCATTTATGTCCGTTTTTCCGTTAAGTTTTTTTGTACATTATGCTATAAAAGTTGTATTTTACAATATATTAGACAAACATACCCCTACCGTTATAACTTCCGTTATCTTTTCCACTATTGTTACCATGCACATGCATCCACTATATATTTTCTTATTTTCTTCAATAATAATAATATATACATATTATATATTGGAGTTATATGTTAGTTATTTTCTAAAATATAAATATAAAATTTATAAAAATATTTTACATTATTATTATTATTATTATTTACAATAATTTAAATATCTAAAATCTAAATAAATTTAAAATTTTAATATAAAATATTAATATTGGGCACATATTTCTTGCGCATCGTGCATAAGAAAAACTAGTAGGGACTAATAACAGAGTTAAACAAAAGAGAGAAAACAAACATAAAATTCACAAGGCACGCTTCATTCTACTTAGGACAAGTTTGAGGTAGTAATCTTAGCTAGGAATTGGTCACGAGGCATGCTTCATTCTACTTAGGACATCTTAGAAATCGCAACCGTTATACTATAAATCATGGTTCAATCTCGTAGAGTGGACCATTGACATAAGATATATTTTTATTATTTAAATATATATTTTTAAAACGTTAAATGTTTATTTTTAAAGGTATATGATGCGGAGAGGATAACAGCGCAAAGAAGGTAAGGTGATTGGTGGGAAATATCGGTGTTATTCATCCTATCATCAACACGTGTGTACAAAGGAATATAAAGGAAGTGGGTGACAATTGTAACAGATTACAAAGCATAGGTATTTACAAGAATGCCCTTAGCTAATCTTTACTATCCAATTCCCCCCGTAAGCTGGAGCATGCAGATCTTGTATGCCTAGCTTAGACCGGAAGTTTCGAAACAGAGAGACGGGGAGAGGCTTTGTGAAACCGTCTACTACTTGGTTGGAGGAAGACACCGAAAGTAGCTTGATCAACCCTTTGTTCAACTTCTCTTTGACAATGTGGCAATCAATATCTATGTGCTTGGTACGTTCATGGAACACGTGGTTTTCAGCTATAGCCACTGTGGATTTGCTATCACAAAACAGCGTTGCTGGTTTATTTGTTTCAACTTGTAGATCCTGAAGGAGATAGGTAATCCATTGAATTTCGTAGACTGTGGCAGCTAAGGCCCGGTACTCGGCTTCGGACTGTGGCTTGCTTTTTGGACCTCCAGGATATTAGAGCTGAGCCTAGGAACACACAGTAGCCTGTTATAGATCTCCTCGTTTCATTACAGGCAGCCCAATCTGAATCTGAGAAGACCTTGAGCTGTATGTCTTTGTTGGCAGGATAGAAAATGCCTTGCCCGGGTGAGTTTTTGATGTACCGTAACACCCTGTGTGCTGCTATTAAGTGTTGATCTGTCGGGGCATCTACGAATTGGCTTAGCTGTTGGATAGCATAGGTAATGTCCGACCTTGTTGCCGTGAGATATAGTAATTTGCCTACCAACCTTCTATAACAACTAGCACCGGCAAGAGGGGTACCATCATTGGTGAGTTTCAAGTTGTGAACCATGGGTGTACTGGCAGGTTTGCAGCCCAGAAAACCTGCTTCATCTAGAATTTCCAGAGCATATTTTCGTTGACATAGATTGAGCCCTTTCTCTGTTGACCGTGCTTCAATGCCCAGAAAGTAGCCAATAGTACCTAAATCTTTGATCTTAAACGTGCTGTCCAGAAACAATTTCAGTTCTTGAATCATATTCAGGTTGGCACTTGCCACCAAAATATCATCGACATATACAAGTAATGCAATGAAGCTGTCAGCCCTTCCTTTTGTGAATAGAGATGGGTCCGATGTGGATTGTTTAAAACCATTTTGAGACAGAGCAGTGCTGAGCTTTGCATTCCATTGCCTGCTCGCTTGCTTGAGACCGTATAAGGACCTCAATAATCTGCATACTTGGTTTGGTTTTTCATTCTGGAATCCCAGTGGTAGAACGATATATACTTCCTCGTCGAGATCGCCATGAAGGAAGGCATTGTTGATGTCCATTTGATGTATGTGCGATGCCTTTGAAGTGGCCACTCCCAAGAAGGTGCGTATTGTGGTGATTCTCGCTACTGGAGAGAAAGTCTCAAGGTAATCCACACCAAGCTGTTGTGTGTACCCTTTTGCCACGAGACATGCCTTGTGCCTTTCCACTGTGCCATCGGCTTTTAGCTTAGTTTTGTAGACCCATTTGCATCCAATGGGGAATTTTCCGGGAGGGAGATCGGTTAATTCCCAAGTGTTGTTGTTCTGAAGAGCTTCGATTTCTGTAGTCATGGCCTTCTGCCAACATTCATGTTTAACAACTTGAGCATATGTCTTTGGCTCACTGATTTCAGTCACGGCTATGGAGAAAACCTTGTGTGGAGGCTCGAGCCTGTTATATGATATAAACTTGGAGAGACTGTGGGGAGTAGTTCTATTTCGAACAACAGAGTCACAATAGAAATCTTGGAGCCGAGTTGATACTTGTCTTTGCCTGGTGGACCTTCGAGGTTGTAAGGGAGGATCAGACGTGCATGGTCTCATGTCATTAACATGAGCAGGGGCAGATTCGATCGAGTGACCAGTGGATAAGGGGCTGTTGTCAACAGGCTGGGGAATAATGGTGTCCTGCGGTTCAATGCTTGCACTCTGGCTACCAGTATTGTCATTGTTGATACTGTCAACCTGTATGTGTACTTGCTGAGGGCTGCCATTATTCGAATGAATTTCATTTTCCACTGGATTATCTCTCGGCTGAGTCTGAGTATTTAGAGGAGCTTGAAAGTCGACATCTTCATGGCCTATTATGGGAATGAGAGGTAGACAATGACTATGTGATATTGGAGTAGACTCAGCATTGTTTTGTCCCTTTTCATCAAAAGGAAATTGAGCTTCATAAAAAACCACATCACTTGAGATAAATGTTGAACCATCATGCATGTCATATAAAAGATACCCTTTTACATTTGCAGGAATACCAATGAAGAAACACTTTCTTCTTCGTGAGGCCATCTTGTGTCGAGACTGTGATAGAGTAGAGGCATAGCTCAAGCAACCAAACACCCTTAGGTTATTCAAATCTGCTTCTTTCCCATACAATCTTCTATAGGGGCTTAACCACTGCGTTACTGGAGATGGAAGGCGATTGATAAGAAAGCTAAGGCTGCATGTAAAACACATTGCCCCCAAAAATCCAAGGGTAGGTTGGCTTGAAAATGTAGGGCTCGAGCTACGTTTAGGATGTGTTGATTAGCATTTTGTTGAGGAGTATTGACACAAGTTTTGGATTATCCCATTATCAATAAAAAACTCCTTCATGTTGAATTCTAATCCATTGTCACTCCGAATGGTCTTGATAGATAAACCAAATTGATTCTGAACCAATTTCTGAAACATTTTCATTAATCCCTGCACCTCAGATTTGTTTCTCATCAAATGAATCCATGTGTACCGTGAGTAGTCATCAACTATAGTTAAGAAATATCGTTCTCCCCCCAGAGATTGAACCATAAATGGACCCCAAACATCAACATGAATTATTTCAAAGCAAGTATTAGTCATAGTAGTACTCAAAGTAAAAGGAGATCTTTTATGTTTTGCAAAGTGGCATACATCACAAGCTGTAGGCTTAGAGCTAGCATGAATATAAGTAACAAGGTGCATTTTATTCATGGGGTAATGTCCTAACCGTTGGTGCCAAGTCTCAGCACTACAAGTCATAACAAACTGTTTATTTCTATCAGTATGAACTTCTGGCGTTTCAAGCAGCAAGTATAAACCCCCTTTCTCTCTAGAAAAACCAGTCGTCTTCCCATGATTCTCCCGAAGAAGGCACTGATTAGAGGTAAACGTTAGCATATATGAGGTTGAATTTTGAAGCAGCTTACTAACTGATATGATGTTGAACTGGAAAGATGGTATATGCAATACATTCCTCAAACATAAACCGCCATTCAATTTTATGTCACCAACATGCTTAACTACTGCTTATTTCCCATCAGGCAGGTTAACTACTGTATTCATCACAGACTTATAACTTTCAAAAGCATCTAATGCGCATGCTATATGATCCGTAGCCCCAGAATCTAGGATCCAAATAAGTGAATGCAAAGAGACAGAGTTAATAGTAGGGAACTTGCCTTCATTTATGGATGATTCCTTGTCGAAGTTTGGCATGAATGTAACAGCAGCAGTGGTGGGGGACTGAGCTTTTTTCATCTGAGCTTGTAGTAGTGATATGAGCTTTTGAAGCTGCTCATTAGTGTCATTACTGCAGAAGAGGATGCTGCCATTGTATTTTGTTGTTTCCCTTTCGATTTGTAGCCGGGTACCCGTACCGGGAGGGAAGCCATGCTTCTTGTAACATTTCTCAATCGTATGCCCCGTCATGCCACAGTATGTGCATTTCGCAGTCTTGTTTCCACCACCAGTGTAGCTGTTCTTTCTGTTATTAAACTGAGTGAAAGCTGCCACGATGTCCTCTGTATCTGACTGTGTTGCTTGAACAGAATTAGCATGATTGAGGTCTAAATTGTTCAAATTCAAATTTGCAAAATTCAGTTGCCTCTCATATTTTTCTGCCATCACAAAAACTTTGTGCATATCTGGTAAAGGATCAAGAACCAGAACTCCGTTTTTCAGCGAATTATAGTCCTCATTCAGCCCCTGAAGAAATCTAATCACTCGATCGATCTCGCGTTCGGTCTTTATCTCATCAAGAAGATCGCAAGAACAACGTGGATCGCACTTGCATATCGGCAAAAGCCTGAGATCATTCATTTGTTCCCAAAGTATTCGACATTTAGTGAAATAGTCACTCAGCGAGAGATTACCTTGCTTTAGGGCATAAATTTCAATTTGCAAGGCAGAGATTCGGTGAGCATCTTGTTGAGCAAACCTCTTCTTCAAATCGTTCCACATATCTCTGGCATTGTGTATGTACATGATGCTCTATGCGATTGACGAGTGAACGGACTTGACAATCCAGGCACAAATCATAAGATTGCACCACCTCTATGCGGCAAATTGTCTGCTCGAACTGTCCGGCGCGATCGTGCTTCCATCGACGATCGTCCACTTATTCTTCACCTCCAGTGCGACTTGCATAGAGATACTCCAACTGGCGTAGTTCGCACTGCCTGTGAGCGGAGGTGACATGAGGATGGCATTCGCATTTTCGTTGTTGTTCAGAAAAAGCGGATTCTCAATGTCATCGCCGTTGTTCCTTTGTGACGACGAATTCCTCTACGGAGACGTCAAGTTCCTCTGTGGATTTCGGATGTGAACCGGAGAACGCTCGATTGGAGAGTCTTGAGCAGGAGAACGCTCGACTGGAGGAGTTCTCTGACTGGACTCTGCGTTGCCGGCGACGGCAGCTACGTAGCTTCCCGGTCGCGGCTCTAATACCATGATGCGGAGAAGATAACAACGCAAAGAAGGTAAGGTGATTGGTGGGAAATATCGGTGTGGCAGGGTTGTCGAAGCCCTACAAAATTAATACTGGCTCACTCCACTAATTTGTAGTAGTGGCAAGACCAAGTCGAATCCCAAGAGAACTAATGAGGATCGTTTCTTAAATTAAAAGAACTTAGAGTGGGAGAAATAATTTGAAATAAGTAAATAAAGTAAACTATAATCGTAAACAAGTTCAGGTATGATGATATTTGATTCAAGGAAAAAGAAATATTAAAGATGTGACTTAGATCATTGGCTCTTACAAATAAATTGTTAATTCAAGTACTTAGCCAAAGACTAATCAAGATAGCCATAACTAGCCTTTGATCTCCCTTAATTAATTGGTTCAAACTAAGCATTCAAACCAACAATTGTTATTGAATAAACTGGGGACGATAGCGTTCCATATTCACTCAATAACATCATTACACTTAAATGAAAAGTAACTAAGCCTAAATCACAGATTGAGATAGCTACAACCTGCAACTTAGTCTTCCTGTTCTTTATGTACTGATCACAATAATATAATTAATACAAACTACTCGGTCTAATTGTTTATGACAATTACGGATCATAAACTCATAGATAGCAATAGGAAAACAATAATAAACTAAGTTGTCAATTTAATTCATTATAAGTTTGCCTGGAAAATTAACTCTAAAAGAACAAGAAGTACATGAATTCAACAAATTAATTGAAATCGAACCTCCCTAAATTCACAACTGAAATTTCAATTCCTTGAATCAAAATAAATAAAATCTAGCCAGACATGGAGAAAAACTATTCTAAAATTCTAAGAATATGAAAGGAACAATCTACCAAAATACATCATATGATCAACACGTGTGTACAAAGGAATATAAAGGAAGTGGGTGACGGTTGTAACAGATTACAAAGTATAGGTATTTAAAAGAATGCCCTTAGCTAATCTTTACTGTCCAATAGTATATTATTACTAAATAATGTACCTTTAGTACATAAATAATGTTTATTTAGTATATTAAAATGTAAATTTATTTTTGGTCTACAATATAATTTGCCTAGAAATGGGGTGTGGGTTGAGGTTTTCTTTTGCTTTGGCCTTTGTATTTCTTTTTGAATTGAATTTTGAAAGAAGAGTGGATTAAATATGTGTGGGCAATTCGGTTCGGTTCGATAATATACCGAACTGAACGGTAATGAATTCTTGTATATCGAACGGTTCGGTAAAACACCAAACTGAAGTGAATATCGTTTGGTTTTTTATTCTTTTAAAAAATAAATATGATGATGATGATGATGATGAAGTAAATCCAAATTCCTAATTACTAAATTCCTAATCGCGACGAACACTGCTCGTCCGTTCACCTGTTGTCCTCACCTAAGTTTATATGCTTGCATATGTATATGAGTCATTCTCTTGAGTTAAATTTAGGCATTCAATAAAATTGGAACTAAATTTTTGCTATATGTTTGTGAAATGTGACTTTATTGTTGAGCCTGAGAATTGATGTATGAAGTCAATATGTAGGACCAAGTGAAAATAAAATATTACATATGGGAGTGGAACACTCTTGTTCATGGTTATGGTCATGTGCTATTCATTTGGATGATTTCCTTTTCCCTTCTATTTCATTATTTATGATTTTGCTGGCTGATTTGGATTTGAACAAAAAAGTTTGCTAGATTATATAAATAAATTACAAAAGTACTCTATCTTGTTCAATCTGGGTTCTCCTAAGGTTTTATTTTTATTTTTATTTTTATTTTTTTTTTAATTTTAAAGATGTTATAATCTCATTAAATGAGCTTGATTGAACTCAATGGATGGAGAATGGATTTTTAATCCTAAATTATTGATAAAATTAATTAATTAATTAATTAATTGCAAAAAAAAAACTAGGAAATGTTGGGAATTAAGGTTCCTATATCGAACCGAATACCGAATCAAACCGAACTTTTTTCAAATTAAACCAAAACCAAACCGAATTAAAATGTTAAATCGAATGGTTTAATTTTTTTTTTTTAAATCGAACAAACCGAAACTGAAAAAATCGAACGAAATAATGAAACGTCACCCATAGGATTAAATCCCTGTGCTTTGTTTGGATGCTAAAAATTATTCTTGACTTTGGAGAATGATTATATGAACTAGTGTTCCTTCGTTAATGTTGAATGATCCTGGGATCAATTGATTATATTATTGCCAATAGAGGTTGGATTACACGCTCAAATATAATATGATAAGATTTCAACTTATAATATTAGATATTTTGTGAGTATTATTGTTGATGTAATCAATATAGTGGTGTTGCAATGGAAATAAGAATCGGAATTGGTCTTTGAGGAAGATGAGGAGGTGAAACTTGAGGCTACGTTGATAGGGATGTTTTTCAAAAAAAAAAGAAAAAATTGGGCAGCACATTACTGTAATTGTACTATTGTAGTCATCATTAGTGGTTGCCATTTTTTAGAACTAATATAATTATAAGAGTTATGTTGAAGGTGAAAATTACTTTTTTTTTTTAAATAAAATTTATCTTGCGTTTGGTGATTAATAATTGTTTGGATAGAAAGGTTAACTAACACCAAACTAAAAGCAACACTAGTTCAATAATTGTGTGCATTAAATCTAGTTAGTTTTAAAATCGTGGACTTTATGTATAGAAAAGTAAAACACTAAAGCAGCGCAATCAAAAGTGAAATAAATTTTGTAGCTATAATCATAAATCAATTAACTTACTAGGCTAGGCCCAAGGCCGCCAAGTAGCTTGCATTTCAATAACATCTCAGTGGCTCACTCAATTAAGAGGTCACAAGTTCGAACAACAGTGAAGATATTAACTATTTGTGATTTAATATGTTTTGAAAATATGTATGAACATGCTAAAAAAAAAACAAAAACTTACAAGTGCCATTACTCTTCTTCTATATGTGCAGTCCAACTATCAGCTTAGGCTTTTAGTTGAGATGGAACATACATGCTTTAATTTGGTATCAGACCTATGCAAAAGGTCATAAGTTTGAATCTTCACATCACCCAACAAGAGACTTCCACGTGTTGCGCTTGGAATCCACCGCACACGTTGAAGGGGCGTGTGAGGAGACTTCCACGTGTTGCGCTTGGAATCCACCGCACATGTTGAAGGGGCGTGTGAGGAGATTTCCACGTGTTGCGCTTGGAATCCACCGCACACGTTGAGGGGGCGTGTGAGGAGACTTCCACGTGTTGCGCTTGGAATCCACCGCACACGTTGAGGGGGCGTGTGAGCATAAATATAATATAAGCAGTCAGCTTAGGCGAGTTCGAATCTCCACATCACCCAACAAGAGACTTCCACGTGTTGCGCTTGGAATCCACCGCACATGTTGAGGGGGCGTGTGAGCATAAATATAATATAAGCAGTCAGCTTAAGCTTTTAGTTGAGATGGAGCACATGCTTTAATTCTCTACACATGAATTGATATATTACAGGTTCATAAGTACATGTGTCAAAGTGGGTTAAGGCCCGTGGGTTAACTCTAACTGTGGTTTTAGTTAGTTTGCAATCCAGATTGTGAGGCCTACCAACTAGCATGGGACGGGTTAGGCAAAAAAAATTTGGTCAACGGGCTTCGCGGGTCGGCCGGCCAAATTTCTAGTCCGTGGTTGGACAAGCCAGCCCGTATTAAAGCCCATAAGATGAAGTAACAAACAAGCTAGACTGAGTTAAAAAAATATTCAGTACAAGTATCATTATTCTTGTTGCTATTATTTAAAACATCTCCATGTACACATGCAAGATGAAGGTTAATAGGAATGCAAAGTTAACACACAAGAACGGCAATGTCAAGAAGCAAATATGCTAGTTTCATACGAATTTAAGGGGTCAATCATGACTTTTGTAGATTTTTAAAAACTTTTAAAATGATAGATTTTAATAAACTTTTATTGATTTTCATAGAGTCGTTCAAAACTTTTTAAAACTTTGTAAAACTCTATAAAAGTCTGTATAAAAAACTTGCATAAACTTTTATCAACTTTTTTATATTAAAAAGTGTACAAAAATCATTAAAATTCTAAATTGAATACATCCTTACAAACTTTCATAAGCAATTCATAACAATATTAAAAACTACAATTTATAGTTATAAAATTGTTCAAATAAAATATTTAAAAATATATTTACTTTTTCTTGAGAAATTAATATTTAAAAAATATATAATTACTTTTTCTTGAGAAATTAATATTTAAAAAAAATATAATTACTAGTTGCATAAAATAAAAAAAATTAATAATATATATAAAAAATTATATTTGATATACTACTAGGTATCAAGCAAAGAGCTATTATTTGCAATAACAATATGGGACTGCTAACAACAACAAGGTGCTTCTCTTTGTAGCCTCAAATTACTATTGCGAACAATAGTTCACTATTCGTAATAGCATGTTGTTATATATATATATTACGAATAAACATCTGAATATTATGATACATATAGTAAAATTGACAGTATAGATAAAAAAATTTACTCTGTTCATGTATTTAGGAGGAAAAGTTTAGAAGTTAGGGATAAAAAGTTCATAGAAAAAAATCAAAATATACAAGTTACAATGAAATAAAAATAATATTATTTTGAATTTTTAGAGGAAGATTGTAAAGTTTAGGAGAGAGAAAAAAATTGGTAGAGTTTAGGTATGTAGAAAATATAGGATAATGAAGAAAAAATAATTTATTGAATTTAGGTATAGTATAAGGTTTATAAAGTTTAAAATTTTAAATAAGGAGAAAAAAATAGAGTTTAAATAGAGAGAGAGAGAACCTTCAGAGTTGGTAGAAAGAAAATTTTGAAATCTTGAGGTTGGGGTTGGATTTCAACTATTTATATTTGAGAAGGAAAATTATATAAAAGTCTACAGTAGTTCTAAAATTAAAAAGTTCTTACAAATTTATAACTTTTTGAATACCACATGACTTTTAAAAACTCTTTAAAAGTTTTAATTGAATACCATGTGACTTTTTAAAACTCTTTAAAAATCTTGATCGAATACTGCATGACTTTTAAATACTCTTTAAATGTTTGAATTGAATACCTCAAAACTTTTAAAGTTTATAAAAGTTTTTAAAATTCTATGAAAGTCATGATTGAATACACCCCCCTAAGAATGCTAGTGAGCAAGTTGCAATTTCCTGAGTTGTTATGCCATAGACTCGGGTCCACCTTGCAAGGTGGACTCAGGTCTATGTTGACAATTTTAGAACTCTATATTGACAATTTTTAAACTCTATATTTACAATTACACAACTCTATGTTCACAATTACATAACTCTATATTCAGAATTTCATAACTCTATATTCAATAGTATAACACAATTTTTGAATCTATATAACAAAATTGCGAATATAGAGTTCAAAAATTGTGAATATTGAGTAATGTAATTTTGTATATTGAGATTTAAAATTGTGAATATAAAGTTCTAAAATTGTGAATATAGAGTTTTAAAAGTGTGAACATAGAATTCTAAAATAGTGAACATGAATCTGGGTCCACCTTGCAAGGTGGACCCGGGTCCATACCATAATTTGCCCAATTTCCTTATGATGGACCCATAGATTCCGAATTTAGATTGGGCCAAACTAAATTGGGCCTTTAGTGATGAGAAAATTATTGTGTGGACCATGATCAACATACTGCGGTGTGGGCAAATTATTGTGTAGACCATGATCTACATAGTGCTCTGTGGACCATAAAAAAAAGTACATTTTTAATATACATTATACAATTGATAGCGTAAATGGAATCGGGGGTTACGATTACACTACGAATACGTATGTTTGTGAATAAGTGGGAGAGCACTCGTAGGTCAGCCGGTCGGTCTACCGTAGGGCGACCGGGCAGTCCGAGGCTGTGTAATATCTCGAGTGGTAAGTGATTACGAGCAGGCCGCTTGGAATAGCGCAGGCTGTTATTGTAGGGTGGTCAGGTTGCAATTACAGATTGGGAATTACGAGTGAACAGTTACACGGGGTGTAGACCGTGATATAGATTGATGTTGTAGGGTGAGATTACAAGTAGTGAGTAGTAGTAGTTACAATCAGATGGAGATGAGAAGTGAGGGGGAGTCCCCTCCTATTTATACTAATCAAGCCGGTCTACGCATTTAATGCACCAGTTGCAAGTGGCTTGACGTGGCGCCTTCATGTTGGCTTGGTCAGGCGGTCACTCTGCAGGCTACGCGTAGGTTGACTGGTCGAGGTTGCAGAGCCGCAAGTTGTCACTCGCCGCCCTGTAGGCGCAAGTTGGATTGCTTTACTTGTTGTGTAAGATAAGGTTTCAGTTTGCAGGTCGCGTCACCTTGTTGACCGACCGGTCATCCTACGGTAGACCGGTCGGGTGTGTTTCCGTCGGGGCGACTCCAAGGGTGATCCGAGAGCATTTTTGTCACAAGGCCTATCGATATGGGCGGTACGGTTAATCACAAGTGATTTATTCCGGTCGGGTTGATGGCTATGACGGACTGGTCGGGTGACTTCTTGTCGGAGCGGCTATACGGGTCAGTCCTTTGTGCGTATTTATCCATCACGAGTCCCTTACTTCTTGAATCCACAAGAATCGTTGGGTTCGAGAAGTGAGAATAATTTCCTTGTAATTTGTTCAATCAGCTTGTCACGAACAACGTTTCACTCGGTCGGTCTACCGTAGTCTTCCCGGTCGGTCTACAGTTGTCTTCCCAGATGGTCTACAGTAGTGTTCCCGATCGGTCTACAATATTCTTCCCGGTCATTCGTCATCTAGCTGGTAATTCCGGCTTCTAATAGTATGTTGAAAAATTTTGATCGGACAATTTTTTCCTTTCATTTTCTTGTTGCTCCGTCCTTGCAACCTCGATCGGCCAACCGCACATCTGCCCATCGGCCAATGACTTTGTCTTGACTACAAGAAGTCTCTGTCGACCCCTTCACGTGCCGCTTGGTGGGAATAACGCCATGGTTTTATCTCGAGCGTAGTCTGGTAAACCGCCTCCTCACAACGAACCATTCGATTGTCCAGGAAATCACGCACGAAGCGTTATCTCGCGCCACATGCTCCTATTACGGCTACATAGGTCTCGTTTCTTTCTCTCCTTTTCTTCTTCTTCTTCTTCTTCTTCTTCTTCTTCTTCGATCGACCAATCGCCAATTCCCCACTTATGATTTTTTTTCTTTTGGATTTCAAGTTGACCGGTAGCTTGTACATGACGGTCGATCGGGTGTCCTTCACTCTGGTTACATTGATATATGTCCTACAAACACATAGCAAATGGATTGCAAAAGGGGATAGCTCTAAGTGTGATAGCCAATCTATAAGCCGTGTAGAGTACCTAGTGGGTAAGGCTTTTACACTACAGACGAGTGACAAGTAGGCAGTAGCTATGACCGACTAGTCAATCGGGCAAGACCATATCGGTCGATCTGCTAAAATTCAATCGGAAAAAATCTTAAGTGATAATTTCCAAAATCAGTAAGTGGTCTCAACCACAACGCCGACCAAGTAGGATCGTTTAAGTAGAGCTGAGATAGCTCAACTGAAAACACCTCAAACGAAACAGGTTGAAAAAACAACAGGTGATCTTAGTCACAAATCAACCGGTCAAAATCGTGCAGGTAGGGCCGGGATAACTCACCAAGCAGAACCCTAAATGAAAGAGCCGGGAAACAATCAAGTGAACTTAGTCACAACTCGACCGGCTAAAATTGTGCAGGTAGGGCCGGGATAACTAACCGGGCAAAATCTCAAACGAAAAAGCCGGGAAACAATCAAGTGAACTTAGTCACAACTCGACCGGTCAAAATCGTGCAGGTAGGGCCGGGATAACTCACCGGGCAGAACCTCAAACGAAAGAGCCGGGAAAAACGCTTGCTCCTACTTCGGCCGATCGACCTTTTTTTTTTTTTGGAGCTACGTAAAGCAAACCCGACCAGGGTCGGTGAATATTACAATGATATTAGCAGGAAGATTTCCATTTAACCATCCGAGTACAAGTATCATGCTAGTCACCCTACACTACTTGTAGAATTGTATGAGATGTTCGGAGTTCCACACTCGGTCAATCAGTCGACCAGAGAGGGTCTCTAATTTGTAAGTGCCAGGTTGGACTACTGCTGCGACTTTGTAGGGCCCTTCCCATTTCTTAGCAAATTTTTCTTGTTCGGTTGGTTTACTAGCTTCTCTCCGTTGGAGCACCAAGTCGCCGACTTGAAAGTAACGTGGTTTCACCCGTCCGTCATGGTAAGTTTTAGCGGCCTTCTAGTACTCAATCATTCTTTGTGTCGCCATGTCCCTTTTCTCATCGATGAAGTTGAGCTCTGCACCTTGCAACTCGTCATTTTCCTCCGGTTGGTAATTCCTTTCCCGAGCGGTAGGGAGCCACGCTTTAATCGGCACCCTTGCTTCGAATCCGTAGGCCAGAGAGAAAGGTGTTTCGTTGGTCGCCCGTCGCGGAGTGGTTCGGTAGGTTCAAAGAACATACGGGAGCTCTTCTACCCAACCTCGATCCGCACTTTGTAATTTCTTCTTCAGTCTGTCGAGGATCGTTCGGTTGGTGTTCTCCACTTGTCCGTTAGCTTGTGGATACGCTACGGCTGCTCGAGTGTGCCTGATGCCTAGTTTGGCCATGAAGTTTTTGAACGGCTGACTATCAAACTGCGTCCCGTTGTCAGTGATTAGGTAGACCGGAACCCCAAACCGAGTAATTACCTTTTCCCAGAGAAACTTTTGGCATTGCTATGGAGTGATGGTTGCTAGTGCTTCTACTTCAACCCACTTGGTGAAATAGTCGATGACTACGATCACATATTTCTTCCGACCGGCTGCCATCGGGAATGCTCCGATCAGGTCCAATAGTATCCTTGCAAGATGATTTTTTGTACCAGTGTCCTTGGTCCTTGGTGGGCCGAACAGATGCCTTCATGAACTTCTTCAATCACAATCATGGCCTCATCGTTGGTCAGACATCTCAAGAGCGGTTCGCCATACGACTGCTTGTAGAGTTTCCCGTCGATCAATTGGAAGCGTGGTGCTCTCAGTCTGACCTTCTTCGCCCTAGTGGTGTCAGCCCGTAGGGTGCCATTGGTCATGTAATTTTTCAGATCGTATTTCCAATTCGGCTAGCTTATGTCGACCGGTCGGACCTCAATAACATTAATGCTTGGCGACCCGATCTCTTCAATCCGTGCGATCTTGGACACGTACTCAGGGGCTTCCTGTGTCAATTTGGACAACATGTCGGCATCTGTGCTCTCCGTTCTGGGCATTTGGATCAACTTATACTTGTCGAACTGTTGTAACAACTCCAGGGCAACGTCCTTGTATTGTATCATGCATTCCTCTTTCGCTTCGATCGTTCCAAACAGTTGACCGATCACCTAACCGGGAATCCGACTGTATCCTCAGTCGGTCAGCCTTCATCTGCTTAGCCAACCGTACTCCGCCTAAGAGTGCTTCGTACTCTACTTCGTTGTTGGTGGGTCGGAACTTAAAGATCAAAGCTTGATAAATTTTGAAACCCTCAGGAGATGTAAGTACGACTCCTCCTCCGCATCCTTTCTTACTGGACGACCCGTCAGTAGAAACTTCCCACTATGGTTCCTCTAGGGCGGTCGGGCTCCGGGTCCCGCGCGGTGCACTCAACAATGAAGTCCGCTAACGCTTGGGCTTTGATGGCAGGGCGCGGCTTATACTCAATTGCAAACTAGGTAAGCATCATGGACCATTTAATCAGCTGCCCCGACGACGTTGGATTTCTGAGAATCGTTCCAAGTGGTTGGTCGGTCAAGACTACCACCGGGTGAGCCTGAAAGTAAGCTGCAAGTTTCCTGGCGGTCACCCAGAGTGCAAATGCGGTCTTCTCAAACTTGGTGTAACGCAGCTCTGGTCCTTGGAGAGCCTTACTAACATAGTAGATCGGCTTCTGGACTCCCTTGGTTTCCTCCCGTACGAGCACTGAACTGACCGCTCGGTCGGACACTGCTAAGTAGATGAAAAGTGTCTCATCTTTCTTCGGCTTGGACAAAACTGGTGATGAATTCAAGTAGGCCTTCAGGTCGCCGAACGCTGATTGACATGTTGGTGTCCATTCGAAACCATTAGACTTCTTCAGTATTTGACAGAAAGGAAGAGATTTCTCAGCTGCTTTAGACAAGAAACGACTGAGTGCTGCTAGTCGACCGGTCAGTCGTTGGACATCTTTGACTGATCGGGGTGGTTGCATCTCCATGATCGCTCTGACCTTCTTGGGGTTTGGCTCGATCCCCCGCCCGGTCATCATGAACCCTAAGAATTTTCCCGTCTGGACAGCAAAAACACACTTGGGTAAAAACGCAGGTTGAATGTTTCCATCACCTTGAATGCCCGGGCCAGGTCGGTAGGATGAGTTTCTTTCGATCGGCTCTTGACGAGCATGTCGTCCACATACGCCTCCATGGTCGACCCGAGCAATCCTTTGAACAACTTGTTCACCATCCTTTAGTAGGTGGCTCTAGAGTTTCGTAGACCGAATGCCATCACCACGTGACAAAATACTCCATCTGGGGTTATGAAAGTAGTTTTCTCTTCGTCTTCTTTGCTCATGAAAATTTGATGGTAGCCTTTGAAGGCGTCCATGAAACTTAACAGCTCGCACCTGGTCGTTTCATCAACCATCTGGTCAGGATTTGGCAGGAGATATGGATCATTTGGACATGCTTTGTTCAAATCAGTGTAGTCTACGCACATTCTCCATGTAGGTGGTTTAGGTGCAAGGACTACGTTGGCCAATCACTCCGGGTAGAGAACCTCTCGGATGTGCCCAACCGCCAAGAGGGTGGCGATCTCCTTCTTCACGAACTCTCTTCTCTCACTGGACAGATGCCTCTTCTTCTGCTTGACCGGTTTGAAACCCGGTTGGATGGATAATCGATGACATATGACAGATTGGTCGACACCGGGCATGTCCTCCGGTCCCCAAGCAAAGACATTTTTAAACTTCTGTAAGACTTTGATAATGTTTTCTCGTATACCGACCGGGAGGTTCCGAACGATCTTGATCATCCGCTCCGGCCGGCTAGGGTTGAGCATAATGTCTTCCACTTCTGAAGCTGGTTGCGGCTTCTCTTTGACTTCTCCTTGGTCGACTTGTTGAGAGATGGTGTGAATCCTTGCATCCTCGCGATCGGACTGCTTCACTTCCTGCACGTAGCACTGACGGGCCGCTCGCTGGTTTCCTCGAACCACTCCAATCCCATTGGGTGTGTGGAATTTCATGCACAAGTGATTCATTGATATGAAAGCGGCTGCTTGGGAGATGCCGGGTCGACAAAGTATTGCATTATGAATACATTTCAACTTGACCACCACGAACTCCATGGTAGTCATCAAGACATTTAGTTGGGTGCCTAACTCCACATTCAAACCGACCACTCCTTCTGCCTCTATGGAGTTGCCTGTGAAACCAGACAGCGGGGTCCGTATGGGGGTCAACTGGTCGATCGACAGACCCAGTTGGGTGAAGACGTCGAAGTATAAAATGTTTACTGAACTTCCTGTGTCAACTAGTATTCTCTGGACGTTCGTCCCATTAATGTCCATTGTGATGACGAGCGAGTCGCTGTGGGCTTCCCTGTGGATAGGAAGATCTTCGTCAATGAAGAATATCGGCTCTACACGTTTCTTCTTCTCCCGGGGTTCCGAGTGGACCAACCCGACGTATAAATTTCTCGCCCATTGCTTTCTTTGGTGAGAAGAGTCTCCTCCTTCTGGTCCTCCATAGATAACATGAATAACTGGCTTCTTTCCGGCCGCCTTGTCGTCACTTGACCCGTGCGGACCGGGCGCCTTCGATTGCTCCTTAGGGTTCCTCTTCCAGACGTTCTTTTTGAACTTTCCTTTGTCACGTTTGTCTTTCTTTACGAACTGCTCCAATTCTCCATTTTGAATGAGTTTCTCAATGACCAGACGTAGGGCGATGCACTCCGCTGTCTCATGACCCTTCGTTTTGTGAAAAGCACAATACTTGTTCTTATCTGGTCCTTCGGGTACCGGGTCGGGTGGATGGACCAGGTTGCATTGCTCGGCATATTGCAAGACTTCCACTAGGGGTTTGGTTAACGGGGTGAATTGCGGTCTATCCTCTGGCCGGCCACGTTGCTTAAAACGCTGTCGATTTTTCCTCGGGTCGTGACCTCTATCCCGACCGACCGGTTGTTCTTCTCGTCTCTTAGCCATGTTAGCCTCTGTAGCGTCTTCATGGTGCCTGGCCCAAGTAATCGCCTCTTCGTAAGTTTTGGGGGGATGGACGACGAGGTCGTAGTCGAGCGGCCCAGAACGGAGCGATGTGAGTTGAGCATGGATTGCTGCCTGGTCTTCCATTGGTTCTACCTAGTCGATCTCACGATCCTATTTGTGCAAGAAAGCGGACAAGGTCTCCCCCGGGTCATGCTTGACTCCATTCAGATAAGTGTAGGGCTTCTTTTTCGATCTGTTGACTGAAGTTTCCAATCGACCGAGGTTCTAACTTCCTGAACCACTCGGCCGCTTTGCCTGCCAAAGTGGCAAAGAAAGCTCTGCATATGACTGCATCAGTTACTCCCAACATCAACATGTTGCCATAGTACATGTCGATGTGTTCTTGAGGGTATGACCGACCGATGTAGGTTCGCATCATCGGGATCCTAAGATCTTGTGGGTAATGCGCGCTCATGACATCGTCAGTGAAGGGTGTGGCGATAAGTGGACTAGGCGGCTCTTTATCTGCACCGTTCTTTTCACGAAGCTCACATTGTAAGCAGTCGATTCTCTCTTGCATCCTAGCCAACTGACGACGAGGACTATCCTCCCTACTTGGACGTCGCTCTCTCATGTCCGGTCGGTCACCAACCCAACCAGCCAGTCGACCTGTCCTGTCTTCCCCTCTGGATCGCGACGCGCTCCCAGTACTGATTTTCTCCGTTTCTGTAGTCCTTCGTGGTCTTTGCCTTGGTCGGTCATGGTCATCTTGAACCCCTAATCAAGACCTAGCACTCTTCCGAATGCGATCGAAGGCACTCCTACGTTGAGCAGCATCAGGTTGACTATGATCTTGATGTTCTTCTTGGTCGGGTCTTCGCGATCGATCCGCTGACTGAATCTCTTCTGGATCACGATCTCGGGGTGGCAGATGCGACTGCCTTTGGGAAGGTTGAGCTGCCGGTTGCTGTTGTTCTACAACAGGAATTTGAGGGGTCACCATCACTTGAGGAACTGGCGTCATGACATAGTACCCGGGAGTCCCAGGCCACGGTTGATACAGTTGAGCAAGTCCTTGCGGTGGTGTTCCTTGAGCGGGGTTCCCTCCAAGCGCTCCTAGTGTTGGGGGCGGCATCTGACCAGTTGGGGGTAGCATAGTGTACGCCATCGGCATATGAAGATTTGGGTTGGTTGCGCCATTCATTGGTAGTGAAATGGCGGGGTGGAAATTTGTGTTTCCAGCTTGTTGGTCTGGATTCTGAGCGACTGGTTGGGTGGTTTGCGTATCATGTCTTGCGTGGTTGGAGGTGAGTTCGTTCATCAAGCCCCTCGAACGGTCTAACTGTCGACGTAGATCATCCTCGGGAGTGTTTCGGCTACATTGTCGGGGTGCTGTCCAACCTGACGGGTTGAGCCTTCCCTCTGCACATAGCCCTGACTCCGACTCCTCCTGCTGGTTGCCATCTTAAATAAGCAAGGTGAAAAAGTTAACGGGACAGACAGAGTGTCTTGCTCGGGTCCCCACAGACGGCGCCAATGATAGCGTAAATGGAACCGGGGGTTAAGATTACACTACGAATACGTATGTTTATGAATAAGTGGGAGAGCACTCGTAGGTCAGCCGGTCAATCTACCGTAGGGCAACCGGGCAGTCCGAGGCTGTGTAATATCCCGAGTGGTAAGTGATTACGAGCGGGCCGCTTGGAATAGCGCAGGCTGTTATTGTAAGGTGGTCAGGTTGCAATTACAAAGTGGTAATTACGAGTGAACGGTTACACGGGGTGTAGACCGTGATATAGATTGATGTTGTAGGGTGAGATTACAAGTAGTGAGTAGTAGTAGTTACAATCAGATGGAGATGAGAAGTGAGGGGGAGTCCCCTCCTATTTATACTAATCAAGCCGGTCTATGCATTTAATGCACCAGTTGCAAGTGGCTTGACGTGGCGCCTTCTTGTTGGCTTGGTCAGGCGGTCACTCTGCAGGCTACGCGTAGGTTGACTGGTCGAGGTTGCAGAGCCGCAAGTTGTCACTCGCCGCCCTGTAGGCGCAAGTTGGACTGCTTTACTTGTTGTGTAAGATAAGGTTTCGGTTTGCAGGTCGCGTCACCTTGTTGACCGACCGGTCATCCTACGGTAGACCGGTCGGGTGTGTTTCTGTCGGGGCGACTCCAAGGGTGATCCGAGAGCATTTTTGTCACAAGGCCTATCGATACGGGCGGTACGGTTGATCACAAGTGATTTATTCCGGTCGGGTTGATGGCTATGGCGGACTGGTCGGGTGACTTCTTGTCGGAGCGGCTATACGGGTCAGTCCTTTGTGCGTATTTACCCATCAATAATATAATGTATATTTAGTACACAAATAATGTACATCCCTGAATATAATGTATATTATTTTGCATTATTTGATAGTATGGTCCACAGCCACACAATAATGATTGGCGTTGTGTGAACTATAACAAAAAGTACATTTTTAATATACAATATAATGTACATTCAGTACACAAATAATGTACATTCATTGAATACAATGTACATTTTTAATATACTAAAAGTATATTATTTTTATACTGAATATACATTATTTGATAGTATGGTCCACACAATAATAATCGTTAATTATGGCTTTGGGTCAAATATGGGATGGGGACACGTGAACCCAAGGATAAAACCAAGTCAATGTTAGAAAAATATATAAACGCACAGTGAAAACATCAACACATTTTTATAAATTCTACATTATAAAGGGGTTGAGCAATCTTACCCTTTGAAACATGCTTTAACAGAATCAAAATTTGAACCGTCCGAACGTCCAAATTCTTATTCGTCCACCGGCTAGCTAGGCACGTGAAAACCCCAGAGATTTTACATAAAAGTCTATTTTCTTTCTAACAAAAATCTTGTTGGATATTTATATAGTAATAGAGATTAATGTTTCAGATGGACTACCATGGAAGCTTAAATAATATTTGGAATTGTGGAGTTATAAATATTATTTTAGTTTGGTAGAAAGTAAATTGGAAAATATAAACTTTTTGTACGGTGTTAACGAATCGTTGTTTTAATCAAATTGATTGGTTCATGATTCGTTGTACAATTCGTGTTTAAAGGATTCAGCGTGTTTAACGATTCGGGCTAATGATTCGTTGGTTATTGTTTCAATGCTTTGTGCATGCTTGATCACCAAGTCGTTGGCCAAATTCTTGTGGCCGAGTCATTAAAATAACCAAGGCCGAGTTCTTAATTGATAAGGAATTCGTGATTGGCCAAAGTCATATGGCCGAATTCATGAAATGAATTTCAAGGCCTTGGGATGTTTATCAACTTAGGTATGGCAATGCGAAGTGATGGCCGAATCCATTTGTGGGGCCGAATTCATAGAATTAGGCGAAGAGATGAAACTTTGTTGCTTCACTAATTATGCTTCATGCGTGAATTATAAGTGTATATTATATATTATTTTGTTTGTCATTTGCATGTCCACATGCATTGAAATAAACATATATAATAAATAATATATATATTATAATATATTACTTTATAATAAATTCGCATGCAATGTAAGAATCTACGAAGGTTCATAACTTATGAAATATGTATATGTTATACATGGTTTATGTAATTATATTTTTCATGATTGATATATTATTTAAGATATATTTTGTGGAAGTTGGAGTTTTAAACTGCCGGTAACTTCCATGTAACTTTTCCTAACAGTCAAAATATTTCATATAAATATTTTGGAGAGACATCTGAAAAAAACAGACAATGAACATGCAATTAATTTGCAAGACACCAAGATGTTTCACAGTCTTACAGTTCTACAGGAAATTCTTAAACAAAGCAACTTAAGAATTTCATTCATCTTCTTGTATCCCATAAGATTTAATCTGGAACCTTTTTGCTTTTTCTGAGGGAGATTTAAAGATTATAGGAAAGTGATTACACGCCTGAAGATACCAGACGATCCGATTTTGTTCCCTTGTTCTTATGTATTTTTGTTGTATCTCAAATGTATTACAGAATACCAGCAACAGATTTTTCTAACAAATCTTTCTTCCACGTTCTTTTAAGAAAAGCGCAAGACTATTTACATAGCCTTGTTTGGTTCCAAAAGCGCTAGTCTTTAAAAAATCAAAACTACCCAAGTTGAATTAATTCATTAATCAGCTAATGTATCAATTCAATATCGATAACTCCTTATCAATTTCTTTTAAAGTATTTTGTATTACCACAGACCATTATAGTGTGACTTTCTAGGTTCATAGTCAAACTAGCTACAAATCATACTCTATATAATAGCTACAAATCATACTCTGGATCAATTAACGCCTTAATCACAGCCTCTTCGTGAACATCTGAGACCGGAGTCTGGATAAATGGATCATTCTTATCCGGAAGCCAAGGTTGATGCCAAATTTTTGTTGAAAGGCCATCTCCAATACGGCAGAAACAACCCCTTTTCAGAACAGCTTGCCTTGCAAGGATTGAGCGCCAACAATAGCTTGGATTAGTTCCCAGATTAGCCTCTAAAAAATTCTTGCCATTAAAATAACGAGACTGATAAAGCCGAGAGACCACAGACTCAGGATTATCCAACATTCTCCATCCCTGCTTAGCTAAAAGAGCTACATTGAATTTATGCAGATTTTTAAAACCAATACCACCTTCAGATTTTGACAAAGACATGCGGTTCCAAGACAACCACCTTACACCTCCCCCTCCATTTTGCTTCGATTGCCACCAATACTTATTCATCAAACGCTCAATATGCTCACAAAAAGTCATCGGTAAGAAATAGAGACTCATGGTATACGTAGGAAGGGATTGGGCAACACTCTTAAGCAACACCTCCTTACCCGCCCGGGAAAGTAATTTCTTACACCAACCTCCCAACCGTTGTTTCATCTTATCCTCTATGAATGAAAACACTTCCTTCCGGTTCCTACCAATACCCAACGGGAGTCCCAAAATACTTCCCTATATTGTCTGCCTGACTGACACCAAAGACCGAAGCAACAACAGCCCTATTATTTACATCCACATTTCTACTAAAAACAATGCATGATTTATTAAAATTAACTATTTGCCCAGACATGCATTCATAATTATATAAACAGCCTTTGATCTTCTCCGCCTCGTATATTAATGCTTTAAAGAATAAGAGGCTATCATCTGCAAAGAAAAGATGAGAAATACCTGGAGCTCCTCTCGCTACAACACAAGGAGAAATATGGTTGTCTCTGGCTGCTTTGGTTATAAGATGGGATAATCGTTCTGCACACAATATAAAAAGATAGGGAGAGAGCGGGTCTCCCTGACGAAGACCTCTTGTAGGGATTATGGATTCAGTAAGGGTTCCATTTATTGTCACCTTGTAGCGAACAGTAGAGACACAGAGCATAATAAGATCAATCCATTGTGCAGCAAAACCCATCCTTTCCATAATGTCACGAAGATAACCCCATTCCATCCTATCATAAGCTTTCGCCATGTCCAACTTCAAACCACACCAACCAGCTCTCCCGTCTCTTTTACGGTTCAAATAATGTATAACTTCTGAAGCAATAAGAACGTTATCTGTAATCAAACGTCTTGGAATAAAGGCACTTTGCAACTCAGAAATGACCCTTTCAAGCACGCCTTTTAGCCGGTTGGCTCCACTTTAGCTAGAATCTTATAGGTGACGTTGCATAATGCAATCGGTCTCAAATCTCCCATATTGTTCGGCACTGCTTTCTTAGGGATTAAAGTGATTATGGCATCATTCATTCCTGTAGGCATTGATCCAGAATTGAGGCAGTCCAAGATGAAAGTAGATACATCATCACCAATTTCTTACCAAAAATGTTGGAAGAAAGCTGGGTTAAATCCATCCGGGCCTGATGATTTATCCGGGGCCATCGAAAACACAACAGCTTTAACCTCATCAAAAGTAAATGGTTACAAAAGTGAAGCATTATCCGAGGCAGTGACTCTCGAAGTAAGAGTATCAAGAGAGGAAACAGATGCAGTGCCTGAAGATGTAAAAATGTTTCTGAAATAATTCTTAGCCAGATCAACCAATTGTTTTCCATCAACCCAATTACCATCTTCATCACTTAATCTTTTTATTGTATTTTTCTTCTTCCTCGACGTAGCATAACAGTGGAAGAATTTTGTGTTTTGGTCTCCTTGAAGCAACCAGTGTTGCTTAGCACGCTGACGCCAAAACAAATTCTGTTGATCATAAAGAGATCGAATTTGAGTATCCAAGTCACGAACCATGGCTAAGGAGACAACATCAATGCGCCCACGTAACATATTTAATCTACTTTGAAGAACCTCAATATCCTTAGACAATCGTTTTCCAAGATCTCCTCCCCATCTACATAATTGAGCTCCACATCTGTCTAGACGAGTAGGAAGAACGTCGCGAACAGATTGAGCCCAAGCTTCCTTCACCACCTCCCTACAACCAGAATCCCGGAGCCATGCATTTTTAAACATAAAGCGCCGACGGTGAGCCTGTTCTCTAGGCTTTTCTATATCAATGAAAAGTGCAGTATGATTAGAACTCAAAACCTCCTTATTCCAAACTGTTGCATGTTCATACAGAAGACACCAGTCAGCACCTGCCACTGCCCTATCAAGTCTCTCTTCTACCCACATTGGAGTACCTCTACTTCTTTCCCAGGTAAAAAGCCTTCCCTTCATACCTAAGTCAAAAAGCTGACAATCATCTAAGGCAGAATTAAACCCATCAATAAGATTTGTAGGATGCCCATGAACTCCTCTTTTCTCAGCCTGGGAAGTGATATCATTAAAGTCACCAACTACTAACCAAGGAAGGTTAGACTTTGCATGAAGGTTCCGGAGAAGATCCCAAGATTTCTGTCGATTATGTCTTTCCGGGAAGCTATAGAAACAAGTTAGCCTCCAAGGTGAACAACCCGGCAGGTGCACTTGAACATCAATATGTTGTTTTGAATAACTAATGAGTTGGGCAATAATCCTGTCTCTCCAAAGCAGTGCCAAACCTCCACCATCCACATAAAATAATCCATCAAAATTAAGCTTTGTTTTTAAATTTTCAGCATGTATACGACGAACTTTTGTCTCCATAAGAAAAATAAAAGCTGGCTTATTTTTGGCTTCAAGGGCCAATATTTCCTGAACCGTTTGTGGATTGCCAAGACCACGACAGTTCCAAGATAAGGTACTCATTGAGATATGCGAGACTGGGAAGAACCAGTACCCGCCACCAACATGTTTTTTGAACTACTGCTTTCAACATCCATAGGAGCAGTTAGAGAAGTAAGTTGGTTATTCGAAGACTCTGTGCGACGCCGTTTCTGCTCAAGAATAATAAGGATGTCATTTAGGGAGCACGTGTCACCTTTTGCATGGGAGGAATCAGTAACGGTATTCCCTTCCATAATTATCAAATCTTTACTTTGTGTGTTACCATGATTATGGACTTGTTTAGTAAGAGAATCTCCTTGCATGGATTGCGGAGACTTTCCTTTCCAATCCTCAGTCCCAACTTTCCCCGGCGCCATCCAGTTTCGTCTCTCCACCGTAGTTTCTAGAGCCACCCAACGATTTCCGGCAACCGGTGAGTTCCGTCTGCTGCCTGCACACAGCTCCGGTCCAAAAGGTTTATCCGATCGGAGGTCCCATCCTTGAACTAGCCTCGGGCAGTACTTATCTCCATGTCCCAACAAGCCACATATAAAACAAAAAGTGGGGAGCCGTTCATAACGAAACTCAAGATGGATCCAATCACCATTTTCCTTTTTGATTTTCATACCTTTCTTCAAAGCTTCATTAACATTAATGGCCACTCGAATCCTAAAGAATTGACGCATAGAACCATAGAAGTTACGCTCATCAACTTTAGAAACTACTCCAATAAAGTTCCCAACAGCCTGGAGGACAGACTCTGAACGATAACCATTCAGCAAGCCGTGAACTTGAATCCAGAAGTCGGACATATCAAGAACAACCATTTCCGGATCCTCATTCTCAGAGACTCGTTTTAAGAGGAGGAGACTCTGTTCAAACGCCCACGAGCCATCATCAATAACGCGTGAGATGTCAGCCTCATAAAAGAACCTAAATAGAAATCGACGGCCACTCAACTCTTTCATATTCATACCCAACCCTGGACGCCAGATCAACGCCATAGTATCACGAAAGTACTGAGACTTGATCGGCTTTTCAGCCAACAACCGCCCAACAGTGTAAAAAACCACTTCATCATCTCCAGAATCCAAAGAAACATTCGGGATATGCTGCTGTGTAGTGTCGTCATCAAGTTCAGCGAAAGTCAGATTCGCTAAGGATTGAACCACAGTTGTAGAATCCATACCAACAGAAGCAGGAAAACAAAGTAAAAAAACTCAACGAAGGAGGAGAAGAAACTCACGAAAAAGCGAGAGGAAAACTTATGAGCACATTTTTTTGTATTTGCATTTAAAGATAACTTCTGATTTCAAAACATTTGTATTCATAATTAGTTAATATGCCTCTTCGGTTTTACAGTTGATAGTGATATAATATGTGATTATAATTCAAAATCAAATATCAGCAACACAATAAATGTAGGATACATAGAGTCCCTTAATTAACACCCGCTTACAAAGTGCTCAATCTCCTAAGAATAGTGATTACAAAAAACAATAATTATTCACTCTTGAATCAGAATTACAAATAGACTATAAATAGTACATTAATCTGAGAGTCTAAATCACAAACTACAACTTTTGAAACAAGGAACTCTGTGGAATAAGGTAGAAATGCCCTCTCAATACGTCCTTGCTTCTCAGGTTAGCCCTGTCCACACCAGTAAGACAATAAGAGTGCGGTTGGTGAGAACTTATGAAGTACCTGAATTATGTGGACGAGCAACAAGTAAGAGCAAATAATGTCTTTTCCATAACGAAGAGGTAAATTTAATACATTCTGTGCAACAGTATTCATGCTTTCTGATATGTAGTTTCCCTTTTTAATAAAAATATATTATTATATAGGGTACACATGGAACTATTTCCTGAGAGGATGTTGTCAAGTATCGTACTATTTTTGTTGAGGGCAAAGTTTATTCTATTAAGAACTTTTTGGTAGTGACAAACTACTACACATACAAAACATCTACCTACAAATATCAAATAAAGTTCAATTATTCTACTACTGCCAAAGAAAGTAAGAGTAGAAAATTTCCTAATTTCATGTTTCGACTCAAGTCATTTTAGTCACGGATGGAATCAACTTCTCTAAATGATAAGGAATTGTTTGGTATATCTATTTCTCATGTTATACTATATCTTAATTATATTTAATCAATAAATATTTCTCATACTATTTCATTGTATAATTTCTACCTTATATGAATATAAACATCATAGGCAGAGTTGTTGAGATATATTCTCCAGTTGAAAAGGTAATTGCTGGAAAACAATCCAGATTGATGGATTTTTTAATCGAGGAAAGTGAGTAAGTACTATGATAAATTCCTATATTTATCTTTATTATTATAATAAAATTAATAAAAATTATATGAACTAATACTTATTTGGACACTAGGGAAAGACAACTGAAGTGCACTATCTGGGATGATCATGTCGAAGCCATGCTGCCATACTTTAATTCAACAAAACAAGAGCCTGTAATTGTTTTGATACAACTTTGTAGAGCCAAGACTATCAATGGTAATAAAGTAATTCTATAAACATACACTCATAATTTGGGAAATATTTAGCATTTGAAACGTCTACAAATATGATTTTTCCATAATATTTAAGGTGCAGTGAGAATTACTAGCTCATATGATGCAACCAAATTGTGGTTTAATCACTATTGCCCAGAATTTACTGAGTTTAAGGCCAAGTATGTCTTTTCTATACTTTATTACAATGTTCAGAAACTTTAAACATATATAATTTGTTATTTTTCAAATGAATAACGATGTACTGTGATGTAACAGGTTAGATAAGCAAAGCACTCCTATGAGGAGTATTAGTACTACTTTTATTGTTTCACAAAGCACTGATCTAAGAGATTTAATATCTGGATCTGTTGTTATTACTACTATTTTAGATTTGTACCAGCAAACAGAAGTTTATTTTCAAAGCCTTCTAATACCATGATTTCTACCATAAATAATATGTAATGCTTAATATTTTTTTTTTTGTTTGCACTTTGCTAACATTTGCAGAGTGGAGATTTCTATGTTCCTGCAATGATCACTGGAATTTACAAAAAAAAAAAAAAAAAAAAAAAAAAAAAGATCACTGCAATTGAAAGTAGTGGAGAATGGTACTATATTTCATGTAAAACAACAGAATGTAATAAAAAGCTGAAATTTGAAAAGGGACTACTGTACTATGAGAAGTGTGATTGCAAATGGCAAAATGGGACAATAAAGAGTTAATTCCCAAAATGGTCCTCCGACTATGACCCTTTCTTAATTTAGTTCCTTGACTTTTAATTGCACCCAATGTGATCCCCAGAGTATTCAATTTTAAGCCAAAACGGTCAGCCGTTAGATGTGGCGTCAAAAGGGTGTTAAAATAAGGGGCAAAGTGGGTAATTCATGTAATGGTCTCCAAAATAAAGCTTCTTCTTCCCCAATTCATCAGCATGCGTAAATTCCTCTTGAATTTCTTCTACCCTAAAGTTCTCTGCAAATTTATTCGTCCCCAAATCTCTCCTCAAGTTGCGCTAAAAATGTGGGAAAACTATGGAGAAGGCCAAAACGGTTCATCATCAACTTCATCTACAAACTTCCCAAGGCAAAGATTTAACTATGGAGATGTTCATACTCGTTTTTGTCAGTGTGGCACACAATGGAGTATCCAAACATCATAGACAAATGAAAATCCTGGCCGGAGATTCTGGGTTTGTGGAGGAAGTAATGTAAGTCCAAACTATTTTTTTTTAAAATTTCTTATTATTTATTTTACGCAATGTCTTAGCAACCGATTTACCATGTCTTCGCAACCGAATTCCCTTAGCACACTCGGATCAAATTATTTCCCTCCAATTAAATTCTTCGACTTATACACATCCACAAGCGTCAATTGTTCATGAGTTAAGCCTCGGAGGACCCTTGTCCTCTCACATTTGGATCAACTTGTGGTGGTGGAGGTGGTGGTTATGCTCTAGCCCTCGTTCGGCTCGTGCTTGCGTCATCATAATTTCTTTTCTTGGTTTGCTCTTTAGTTCTTCCCATTTCCTACAAAGTCTTTAAGACAAGAAAATTTTATAAACATCATTGGTTAGCCACACTCAATCTCTTTTCTTCTCTCAAAATTTTTCTCAAATTTTTGAAAATCTCCTTTCATTTTTCGAAATTCACTTATCAAGATTTTCAAAATTTTGGCATGGTTTCCTCCTTTTTCCAACAATTCTCAATCTTAAAAATCATAGCAATTCATTTCCATCATCACACACATTCACAATTTCAAGATTAAACAAAGTCAAGTCAAAGTCAACATTTCATAAGTCAACTTCATCTTCTTCCCCAATTCAAGAATTAGGGTTGAAGGGTTGCCACGCGTGAGAGGCCACGTGGATCAGCTCTGGAAATTTTCCACGTGGCCTCCATGCGTGGAGTGCCACGTGGATCAGCACTGTAGAAAATTTCCTCCGTTTCCCAGCTTTTGCCTTCCACTTTTGGTCGATTTTAGCTCAAACGTTGCACCATTTTGTCCACCAAACTCTTGCAAATTAGTCCAAAAAACATACGAAAACCAAACACTAATAAAAACAACAAAAATCACAAGAAAACAAGACACAATATGCACATAAACACCTTGGGTTGCCTCCCAAGAAGCACCACGTTTTACGTCCTTGGCTAGACGCAACGTTCCTCCTTTCTCAACCATAATCCTTGACCTTTGGTTGGAAGCACTTGAGTGCCCAAGTGTTCTTCCAAACAAATCTCTCCTTCTCCCATCTCGGTCTGGTCTTGGTTTTCAGCTTGACCGTTTCTCTTAAAGCTTCTTTTCCTTCCTTCATAAATTTGACCTTCTCGGTCTTGGTTTTTTCCCCATCAAACCTCAATGTAATCTCACCCGCGCCCACATCAATCACGGCACGGCACGTTGCCAAGAACGGTCTTCCTAAGATCAAAGAGCCAAAGGGTTCATCTCTATCCATCTCACAAACCACAAAATCAACGGGCACTAGAAACTTGCCGACCCTAACAAGCACATCCTCCGTCAAGCCTTTTGGATACCGAATGGTACCATCGGCTAGCCGAAGTGTGAGCCTAGTCGGCTTCAAGCATGACAAGCTCAACCCCTCATAAACACTTAATGGCATCAAGTTAATTGAGGCTCCAAGATCGGTTAGAGCATTTGCAAATTCCATGTCCTGGATAGAACACGGAACAACAAAAGCTCCCGAGTCACCCTTCTTTATGAGGTAACCCGAAGTAACCAAAACCGAGGTCCCTTTGCCTAGGCAAGCAAAATCCTCAACACCATCATTTTCAAATAATTCTCTCTATTGAGCATCGCAACAAAACTTTTGTATAAAAGCATTAAATGTACCTTTGCATGCTTTATCCTTCTTCTTTGGGGTATTTGATTCGTGCTTGGAAAACACGTCCTCCTTGCTTTGACTCCCAAGATCACAAGAAGTGATCTCTTCATGTCTTTTCTCCAAATCTCCTTATAGGCTACATGAGGTAGCCTTGCTCCCTTCTTCATTTGGTTAAATTTCACAAGAAGCATTCACATTCATTTCATCAAGGTTTTGACTACAAGTGGTAGTCTCTTCCACTTCCTTTTCCTTTCTCTTCTTCTCACACTCACACAAACCACAAACAATCTCCATAGGATCACACCCGATGTGGCTATCCTCAATCATAGCGGCCACGACACTCACCCTTTCTTTAGGATTATTTTCCGTGTTGCTTGGAAATTGACCATAGTGTCTATCCGACATCATTTTAAACATTTGAGAAATTTGATTCTCAATGGTCTTAAGGGTCGTTTTCGATTCTTGCCGTAGACCCGCAATCTCTTGTCTAATCTCTTGGGTGATCTCATTCTTGAGATTGGCCCTATCATTTTTAATCTCCATAATGGTCCTAGATAAACTCTCATCAAGCTCTCTAATGTCATCTCGTCTTTGTGGGGAATGATCCAATTGGAGGATAAATTTGGTCTATAGTGAGCCATTTGTGCTCCATTTTCTTGAGGTGAGCCATATGCAATTCGACCCTTCTCACCTTGACCATAGGTGGGTTTATAATTGAATTATAAATTATTATTTAAATAAATGTTAGATTGATTTGATTTGCAATCGAAATTATCTAATCCCAAAGACACTGTAACGAAAAATATATACAAATGCATCTGCTCAATTTAGTTGACTTACAGAATTCACTACTGCGCTGGACTACAATGGAATCATGTCAACTTAGTTAAGTGTAACTTAAATGAATTGGTAATTGTTTATAATTATTTTTCTAATTGGATTATAATTATTATTATTATTATTATTTTTTGAAATATGGATTATCTAAAAACTTTATAAGTCTCAATCAAGGTCATATCCTTAATTTATGTCTCTTCTTTTGTATGCTAATAAATGTATACATTTTACTTTAAATGTTGTACACTTCAATGTTATTAGACAAAATTATCTCTACTACATTCTTATTATACAAAACTACCCTTACACCGTTATAACACCGCTACTTTTAACTACATCATTATTACCATACACCTATATCTACCGTATCTTTTTCCTATTATTTAATTATCATTTTATTAAAATCATTATATAATTAATTTAATGGTTGATTATATTTTAATTAAATTTCTATGAATGGTAAATCATATATGTGTAGTATAAAATATATATATTATTTGTGTATATATAATTCGAATTATAAATTTTAATCATTTGAATTTATTAATGTTTTAATATTGGGCATGAATTTTCGCGCATCGCGCTTTATTATAACTGTTAAAGTAATTAAATTTTACTGGATTTCTTTACAAGTTTATCTTTGATTCCTTACTCCGTAGTATTAAAATTCTAAGTTGTTAATATAAGTTGAGTAATATAATAGTTTTCATACATAGAGATTATTAATATTCTAAAAAAAAATTATATGTGCTTTCCTTTTTTTTCTTAGACTTCAAAAAAAAAAGACCACTAAACATAAAAATACACATATAAGTTATACTTAGCTAAAAATATACTTTTAATACAAATTTAATTTTCAGACATTATTGTCAAAAAAAATTTTCAGACATTGAATATAAATTTTAGGAAAATTAATAAAAATTTTAGTTTTTTCAAAAAAATAAAAATAAAATAAAAATTTTAGCTAAAAATGTACTCCGTATTAGCTTGTTTTTGGACAGAAGCTTTTCGACCTCAATTTCACTGTGCAGTGTGCACTGTGAAATCTTTGGAGTGGGTTTCAAGACTTATATGGCACCCATTCACTCTCGGATGTAGGTAAATCTGTAGATAAAGTGTTAATGTTTTTATTTAATTAATTAATTAATTAAGTAGAGAGTATTTGAAACTTACCAGATGATGTAGACAGCCTGTGTATAGCCATGGATGTTGATGTCTCGCTTTCAAAGTAACTTGGGTCGAAGACGGTATGGAGATCAGATCTGCATAGTTGATTGTCTTAGCGAATTAAATGGGGATTGGAGTTAAATTTGGTTATATATTACAATCGATATACCATACACCACGGTGCACATAGCAATGTGCATCACGAACGTAAACGACGTCGTTTCGATGTTAGTGGACGCGAACGCGAATGACTCCAGGAATTCATTATCTATAATACACATAATCATTATCTAAAATACACATAACGTTTGCCTAGAATACCCAGAATACACAGAATATTGACACAAAATACACAGATGTTAGTGGACGCGGACGCGAATGACTCCAGGGAATTCATTATCTATAATACACATAATCATTATCTAGAATACACAGAACTTTTGCTTAGAATACATAGAATATTGACGCAAAATACACAGAATTCATCATTCTAAACATTCGAATGCACAAACACATCACAACATGTGTTACTAACATGAATACACAAAACGGTTAATACACAAAAGGATTGCCTGGAATATACAGAATATTAACATAAATACAGACACCGGTCGAACCGAGAAACGTGATTTCCAAAAACAGACGATTAATTTACAATGCTCAAAACGACGTCGTTTATGTACGTTGTGCACGGTATAATTTGCCATCAGGGAGTGAAGTGGGATTTTGGTTTTCTATGGCTTCGTCTCCATTTCTGCTGAACTGGGTTGGCAGCATATATATACTTTGGGCTATGGTGTTTGGGCCTCTAATATTATACTCCGTAAGAGTTTTGGGCATTCATTTTGCCTTGAGACCAGTACAGTTTTATCATTATTATTATTATGGCTATTCATTCTTTTATGATAATTATTATTTTTTGTTTGTATTGAAGTATTATTATATTTTGGTTGATTAAAATATTTATATTTAATACCAATTATATCACATTGTAATAATAATTTAACAAATGTATCAATCATATTACTCAATTCATGAATTTTATGAATAATTTACAAGCTTGTAAATTTAATTAATTGTTATTCGTTAAAGTTGTTACTATTTTAGGTCAAAATGGAGAAAACTCTTCATCAACAACAAATTTTTAACAATTTGTAAAGTGTAATATTAATGTTTAGTATTAACTACATTTCTATTATTTTGTATTATATGAAATACATCTATATTTATTTTAAGTTGTGTATTTTTCAATAAATGTTATTATTACAGTATTATCTAATATTCATCCCGTGCATCGCACGAGTAACATTCTAGTTATATATAATGAATGGTCCTCCGACTACCCGTGGGACTAAGACTGTGCATTGGACCAAACACTTAATTAGAATGATGTTATACTTTAATACCTCATTGCAACTTGATCAAATTAAATACTTGTCCACAATTTATCACTCAAAATTTATTTGGGGCAACTTGATTGAATACCCTTATTTCTTTTTTAGAAAGGCAAATAATATTACAACTCAAAGCTCAATGACTTTGTAGTTTAGTGATACGAAGTGATTCTCTCAAATGGAAGGGAATGGGTTCTAGTCTCAGTGGCCACTGGCCAGTGGGCGCAATGGTTACCCATTGTATTTCAGTAAGTTGAGAAAGTAGTCATGGACAAATAAAGTACGTATATACATTATTCTAACTCATAAAATATATTATTTTATCCAAGAAATTTCATTATTCTAACACATGTAAAGTACATTATCCTAACACATAAAGCACATAATTCTAAGTCATAAAATACATAATCTTACCTAGAATGTTCATTATTCTAACACGCGCGGAGCAAGGAATTTTATTTTAACATCAAAACAACATCGTTTTAAACCGTGGTTCACACAATAATTTGCCACCATTTTAGGCAAGTTTTACTGTGGACCATGGTGCATGTAGGTTGTAGCAATGTGGTCCATAAAGTAAGTATATATCATTCTAATTAGACTTCAGTTTCATTTGACAATATTGTTCTGTATTTCAGTTTCATTTTCCACACACACCAGTTTCATTATAGCAATATCAAAGTATCATTTTAATTCTACTATAGTTTCATTTGACAATATACACCATTAAATGAGCTCTATTTTGTAGTTTCATTTTTTCACACACACTAGTTTAATTATATTAATATTAAAGTATTAGGGAAAATGGCACTTTTTCCCTCTATGTTATGTGCTTATAGCACTTTTCCTCCCTGTGTTATTAAAGTGGCAGTTTTTCCCCCTGAAATGTTAAATTGACATTGTTACCCTTAAAAATAATTATTTCATTTATTTTTCTTCTCCAACAAATTATTACTTATAGGTATGGATGATCACGATTCATACCGAAGTAGTATGGACGGTTCTGGTTACGATTCATAACCGAAAAAATAAAATTAAATAATTGTTGAACCGTGAACCGGAACTTAACCACAGTCATATATAGTAAAAATGATCAAACACTTATTTTGATAAATCGGTACGGTTCGGTTCCAATTTCGATTTTGAACGCCAATCAAAACTTATTTATTTATTTATTTTTATAATTTTTTTCTAAGTTAAAAATAGTCTAAATTCAACAATTATTTTATTTTATTTTTTCGGTTCTTAATCGTAACCGTAACCGTCTATACTATTTAAGTTCGATTGCTACAGTGTTCGATTATGTTCGTATCGAACTGTGATCTTCCATACACATTAGTAATAATTGGTTGGAGAATAAAAATAAATGAAATGGTTATTTTTAAGGGCAAAAATGTAAATTTAATATTACAAGGGAGAAAACTACTACTTTTAAAATAACTGAGGGGAAAAACTGTCACTTTAATAACACAGGGGGAAAAAGTGCTATAAGCACATAACATAGGGGGAAAAAGTGTCATTTTCCCTAAAGTATTACTTTAATAACACTCTAAGTTCATTTGAAAATATATGTTATTGTATTGCTGTGGATTTTAGTTTCATTTTTCACATGCACTAGTTTCATTTTAACAACACTAAAGTATCATTTTAATATACTACAGTTTAATTTAATAATGGAATAAGGGCCTAATTGGCCACTGAACGTAACACAAAAGTGCAATCAGACCACTGAACTAAAAAAACGTGCAATTACCCCATTTAACAACCTAAATGTGTGCAATTTTACCTAGCAGCCGGTTTTCTCTCCTCCCTTCCGGTAACCTATATACATGGAGGCTGACTTGGCTTTTTTATTATTATTTTCCTATTTTCTTTTCTTCCTTTTCTCTTTGTTCTTGACGGTGTCTTCTCCATTCCATACTTTTCTCATTTCTTAACATTAATGGCGGCACTACTCCATCATAGGGAATTGATGTTCAACGATGATGGAGCCATTAGTGAGGAACTATGCGCACGACCCTGCAGTTATCCGAAACTATCCGAAATTGATGTTCGACCCCCACCCCAATGCTCTCTACGTCGTCGTCGTCTTTCTCCTTGTGTTAGAAACAATAAACTACCACATTTTCTTCTTCTATTTCTCTTCTTGATTCCATAAACTTTGGAGCTCCATATTCTTCTTTAATTTGTGCAGTACTCTTTGCAAGCTTCCTCAGTCAAAATCATATTAACATCAAGTGGATGATAAAGACCATAAAGAACCCTATGCAGTCTGCAATTCCCCAAATCAACCATTTTCTTGCACCCCGAGCTACCCAAATCCACAGCAGAAGCGTTGGTTCTAGAATCTAAAGAATCTGTATACATGCAATTACAAGTGGGGTTTGAGGTATTATACCTGCAAATACCATATAGTCCACATGGACCCAAATGCAAACCCATCAACATCATCACCAACATACTTCTCCAAGAACCCAAATGCAAAAATCCCATTTTTAGATACCCAATTCTTGGTTCGAATGTTCTTATTTTGTTATGGTTATACCCCAGTTGAATTTTATCATGGCTTGGGATTTAGTTGTAGCAAATTGAATGCCATGCCCATGTCCTTTGATGCTTATTATGACAGTTATTATCTGTGTTTCAACTTTCAAGATCTAAATATAGTTTTGTTATTGCTGTTTCTTTAGTTAAAAAAAAAAAAAAAATTCTTCGTTCTATCAAACCAAGAGACAGTTTTTAAAAAAAAAAAATCAAACCAAGAGACATGTGGGAAATTGTTGGTATTTCCAACATAAAGCTTACATTTTGAAAAAGATGAGGCAAACATTAAGAACTAAGCCAGAGCATAGGAGCCGTCGTTCCCGATTGACGCCCTCGACATGTCGAAGCTAAGTTTGTTCGACGAAGACCAGTCCTTGTCTGCTCATAAACGGGATAGAGGCATCCGCTGGATCGCTCGGAAGCGGTACCGTCGCAGGCCAGGTCGGTCTCCGGGAGAAGCAGTGACCGCAGCAGGGCGCGTCTGAGGTGTTGCTCCGTCGGCGCATCGGCGGCTTGTGGGATGTGCTCTGATTTTCCAATGGCGCCTGGGATGGATTCAAGCTGGAAGTTTTTCGTGAATGGGGATGTGAATTGGAAGGTGAGATAGGATATGGCGATGAGCTCTATGAAGAAGAAGATATACTTACAGGCTGGAAGTAACAAAAAATAAGGAAAATAAAAGAAGCTGCCTAATAAATGCCATGTAATATGCCAGGTCAGCATTTCACGGGAAAGAAGGGATGGGAACCTACGAGGTGAAATTGGAGACATTTGGACTGTTGAGTGGAGTAATTGCACGTTTTTTAGGTCCAGTGGTCTGATTGCACTATCGCGTTACGTTCAATGGCCAATTTGACCCTTATTTCTTTAATAATATACGTTGTTGGATGGGCTCTATTTTTTAGTTTCACTTTTCATACATAGTAATTTCATTTTAGAAACACTATAGTATCATGTTAATTATACTACAATTTCATTTGATGACCATGGTCCACTATACAACAACTGGCCATTTTACGCAAATTATGATGTGGACCCAGGTCCACCTTGCAAGGTGGACCTGGGTCCACAGCATAATTTGCGTAAAATGGCCACTTGTTGTATAGTGGACCATGGTCATCAAACAAGGTGGACCTGGGTCCAAAACTACGTCGTTTTGTCTTTTTTTTTTTTTTAATTAGTAAACATATTGTTGAATATAGAGTTGTCCAAAAATGTGTGAATGTAGAGGTTTCAAAGTGTGAATGTAGAGTATAGAAATCGTGAATGTAGACTTATGATTGTGTGAATGTAGAGTTGCCCAGAAATGTGTGAATGTGGAGGTTTCAAATTGTGAACATGGAGTATAAAAATCGTGAATGTAGAGTTATGCATGTGTGGATCTGTAATAGAGTTAAGAAGTTCTAGCAACTTGTAGCCCTGTAATGTGTGAATGTGGAGTTCTCAAGTTGTGTATATGGAGTATAGGACCTGTGAATATAAAGTTTTGAATGTGTGAATTCATAACAGTGGTAATATAATCATGTAATGTGTGAATGTGGAGTTTACAAATTGTGAAAGTAGAGTATAGTGTATGTGAATGTAGAGTTTGTGTTCCACATTTCATGCCAATATGTTAAAAAAAAAAAAAAAACAGTGTCGTTTTTGGACTCAGGTCTACATTGCAAGGTGGACCTGGGTCCACGGCATAACTATGGTTGGGCTTTGAAGGATAATTTTATTGGGCTTTAATATGTTAATGGGCTAAAATGTATAATGTTGAATTAGTTGCTTGTAAATTATTGCATGGACCATGGTCCACACAGCTGTGGGGACCAAAAATAAAAAGTATATTATTTTTGTACTGTAGGTACATTATTTGATATATACTATCAAATAATGTTCCTACAGTACAAAAATAATATTCTTTTTATTTTTGGTCCCCACAGCTGTGTGGACCAAAAATAAAAAGTACATTATTTTTGTATTGAAGGTACATTATTTTTGTACTGTAGGTACATTATTTGATAGTATATGTCAAATAATGTACCTTCAGTACAAAAATAATGTACCTACAGTACAAAAATAATATACTTTTTATTTTTGGTCCACACAGTTGTATGAACCATGGTCCATGCAATAATGGGGTAATCTTAGTTTTTGATTTGGGATTATTCTTGCAACATGTATCTTTTTTTTTTTTTAAATACAAAATAATGTGATAATAAATGTTGTTAGATCATAAGGAACTGTAGCGTCATTCTAAACTTTCTATGTATAATTTTTTTTTTTTTTGTTGAATACTGTTCATACATCTCAACCTACTCACCTACTCAAGCACCAAGGAGCCAACACCTAACTAGGGATCAAACCTATGACCTCTCAAATGTGAGGGCTATAACTATGCCACTTGACCACAAGACATTTGACTTTTATATATAATATAAATAAATACATATGTTATATTGTACACTTACAAAATATTCTTTTTATTTAACCATTTTTCCTTTTACCGTCAAAATTTGTAAAGTAGTATAACAATTTGTACAATATAGTTACTGTATTGTATACTTACAAATTCTTTCCAATTTCACATTTCTTTTAAGCTCGTGAAGTATTGATAATTTTAATTGACATTTTCTCTTTATAATTTTATCATGTATATATGTGTGCATACACACACATATATGTATTCAAATGAGAATATAATTCTCCTGTAAAAAGTGATGATTGATTATAGACTAAGATTAATCAATAGTTGAGAGTTTTAGTAAAAAATTTATGTGGTCAATTTTAAAATTATCGTAAACTTCTAAGTTTAGAATATTTATAAAATTGATAAAATTCTTTTTTTTTTCGTATTTTCTAAATTTTCAGCAACTATTAGATCAAATCAGTCTTTACATTTTACCTAAGAATTTGTCCTCTCATATACATATATACATACATACATATATATATATATACACACACACATACATACATAAATACATACACACACACACACACACACACACACACACACACACACACACACACACACATATATATAAAAGCTCATATGTGGACAGGACTTACCATTCGGTCGGTGTGGATTGTACGATTAGGTATCCATAAATGCACCACAAAATGTTCAAAAAATGTGGCAAAATGAAATGCACAAATGCACCACACCTGATAGTGCATTTCCGAATACTTTGTGGTGCATTTATGCATACCTAATGGTGAGTGACCGTGCGACCGCATGGAAGCCCTGTCCGCATAAGAACCAATCTTAACCTTACATATGGAAAAATCGGACGGATCAGATCAATTTTTTTATAAAAAAAAAATATAATGATATTTTCGTAATTATCACCAGCTTAATATGCAAACTTGAACACTAAAATGTGCAATAATTCTCATTTTTTTTCAAGTTTGCACATTTAGTATTAACATTTTGCATATTTAGTATTAAAAGATTGCACTTGCAAAAATGTGTAAGTGCATTGCATTTAGGGTTTCAATTTTAGAGTTTTTGGTTTTATTTGATTTAGTGGTTGACTTTTTACTGATTAAGGTCAAACATTTACTGTTTAGATTTAAAATTTAGATTTTTCGTTGATTTTATAAAGTTATCAAGTTTGCATATATAAGTGTTCAAGTTTGCATAGTGAAGTTATGATAATTATTTAATTGCCACCACATTTTAAAAAAAATCTAATCATATCTGTTAAATTTTTTTTTTTACATATGTAAGGCTGAGATTAGTTCTTATTTCCTTGTTTTCCGCAGAATCCTTAGCATATATATATATATATATATAGAGAGAGAGAGAGAGAGGGGGGAGAGAGAGGGGAGGGGGAGGGGGGTGGTCGCCGGTCGGGAGAGAAATAGAGAGAAGCTGAAAATCATTATTCTAACGAATAATATAACGTGCTAGATAGAAAAGGACCTCCAAATTTAGAATCATTTAAGAATGAAACAGTACTAACGTTAAACTTCTTTAAATTAAAATAGACCAGAACATCCCTGAATACCATATATTCTTCTTCTCTGATAATATAGATTCCTTTCTCGCTGTTGTTTACTCAACCGGTATTTCTGTTTTTCTTTTTTCTTTTTTCGATTACATGGAAGGGTGCTTCTTTTTTCTTTATCTCATAATAAAATTGATATACAAATAAATAATAAATGAATAAACTTAATTATAAAGAAAATATCATTTTTAATTCCTTCGATTATAATACATGTATTAATTTTGGTCATTAAGACATTAACTATTAAAATTTTTAAGTTAAATGCATGACTATTCAATTTGTGTCACATTTGGTCCTTGACTATTAACATTTTCAAATTAGGAGCATGACTATTCAATTTGTATCACATTTGGTCATTGATGACAACTGGAGCTAGTATAGAGGAGGGATGAAATGGTCAGCAAGTGAGAATGGACGGGAACAACCACAAGAATGTTGGTCTGGCACGTTTAGAGGTCACAGAGAATTACGGAGCCTAGATGCTAGTTCAAAGAGCCTTGATGCTACAATTGCTGTCAATAGAGGATGAGGATAAATAATTCAAAATATATGGTTACAATATATATATATATATATATATGTATGTATGTATGTATGTATGTATGTATGTATGTATGTAATTAAGTATTTATAAAATATATTCCTTAATTAAAACTTAGGAATATGTTAATTTTAACTTTTTTTTTTTTGATAAGGTATCATCTTTTTGTTCACCGTCATTGTATAGCATCTATATAACGGTCATGCATCAATTTTTTTTTTCTATTTTAATGCCCAAATTTAGGAATAATGATTTCTTTTATAAGGAAAATAATTCATTTTTAAGAATCATATTCTTGAGAATAATAACTATTATTAAACAATAGAATAAGTTTATTTTCTTTAAAAAAAATATTATTTCATTTTGAGCATATTCTGTGAACTAATTAACTAAACATATAGTCAAATATTTTATATCCTGTTTTACTTTTACCTAACAAATGAATTGAATTTTACAAAAGTTACTCTAAATCATAAATAAATTCTTGCTATATGCATACATTAATTTTTATAGATTATGTAATTAATTTAACTTGTGACATACTATCCTTTGCCACCTGTATTATGAAGAAGAAAGAACGACTCGTAAATGCAATTCATGATTACATTCTAATAACACCAAAACGGGTGAACTTGCTTTTCATGATTACATTCTAATAACACCAAAACGGGAAAAGTCGCTTAAATATTTCCATTCTAAAATCAATAGTTATATGACGTATCCGAGTCCACCTTTCAAGATAGATCCGTGTTTATTTATATACTGAATGTACCCCATTCAAATTATAAACATTTAATTTTAAACATTCAGTATATAAATTATAAACATCCAGTATGTAAATTATGTATTTTGGACCGAGTCCACAGAATAATTTACCTTATAAAATAGCCGCAATAATTTGGATTAATTACACTTTGCCCTTGCTAATCTATTGTAATTATAATAAAAGATAATTTTGTAAACCGTTCTGTTTGGTTGAGAATTTTTTTAAATTATTTACATTTTTTATTTTAATTTTAATAAATTAGTAATTCTGTCCCACAATTTTTAAACTTAAATTTATTTTTCTCCTTTTTCATGTAAAGATAAAATTATTGTACAAAAATATCATCAAAATACTCTAATTGTGATTTTTTAAAGATAACACTCATATTGAATTTTGTTTCAATTTTTTAATTAACCTATATTTATATTAAATCATAATTGAATGTTCATTAATTTATTATTATATGTTCATTTAATTGAATGTTCATTAATTTATTATTATATGTTCATTAAGTTATTATTATATGTTAATTAAATCACCACTACAAATTCATCATCGTAAATTTATTAAGTCATTACAAGGTCTATAACATTCTGCTCTCTCTAATTGACAAAGTATATTCTCCTAAATTTTGTATATTTTATTCAAATAGTGAAGGTTATTTGAATTTGTCAACATAAATACTTAAAACAACCATTACCACAAACGTATTTTTTTAAAAAAAATAGTGGAATAGGCTACACAATCACAATTACACAATTACAACTATCTTTTTACTAAAAAAAATTATTTATGCATGTATGATCAAGACAAAATATATATATACAAGTTCACGTTCATTATTATTTATTTAATCATAATATAATACTCATAATAATTCAATTTAATCATAATAAGTTATATTTGAGCATTATTCAAAGATGACACTAGTTAGAAGCTGCTGCTTGCACCCCATAATTGTTAAGAAATTCTAGAGATAAATTACATCTCAAATTGTTATTTTAATATAAGGAAAATAGCAGTTTTAGTTCATCAATTATACTTATATTGTAGACTCGATCTATTAACTATTACCATACACAAATTTTATCCTTTAATTATGTGCAAAGTGACAATTTTAGTCAACCACTAACAAATTATGTTAATATTAATAGTGCATTTTAAATTTCAATTTATTGAGGGACATCTTAGTCATTTTTTATTTATATCATTCTGTATTAATAATTAAGTAATCATTGAGTTTTACAAACATTTTTTTTTTGCTTTTTGTTTTGCCATTGGAGCGTAGTTAAAAATTCAAAATTATTTTGGTTTCTAAGTGTACTAAATATTACTAGTTAAAATAAATATTACGAATTTAAGTATGTCATTTTCATGTCAATAAGTCAGAGTGAGTCTTCAATCTATAAGCACTTTCAATTCATATGTCATTTCCATTTTCTAAAAAAAAAAAGAAAAAGAAAATATAAAAGAGAGTAGAGGTTCTACCACAATTGCATTTTTGATTTTTCATTTACAACAAGACATCACAAAAAATAAGCATATTAAACCATTCACAAATATAAAAATTGTTATGAAATAGTTTGTTCACATAAAAATTGTTAATATGAAAAAAAAAAAAAAAGCTGATATGAACACACTCACACACACACATATATGAAACCAAGCATATAAATATCACCTTGATTATATTTAGAAAGATAAATTCATTTTTTGACCAGTAAATTGACATTTAACTTTGATGCTAAAGATAAGTGGATACATGATTATAAATCTTAGAAAAATAGTACTCCTTCCATCTCATTTTATGTGTCTGGTTCGATTAACGAGGCTTGACTAGAGTTATTTTTAATCTAATTTTTCATAATATTAAGTTTAGTATTAGTATACAAAATTTATATATTTAGAAACTACACTAAAAGTACTATTAAATATAAAAAATTAAATTTAAAAATAAGTAAAAAAATACTAAAAAAAATAAACAAATAAAAAAGTGTTGGTTTGACCAATGAATAGTAAGTATGACAGATAAAATGAGACAAATTGAGTAATTTTTTATTAAAAATGAAGAGAATCGATATATATGAAGATTTAATTGAGGGAATTTGAGAAAACTCTATGAAATGACTAATATGTCTTTCAATAATTTTAGAATTTGAAGTGCAATGTTAATTTTTAGCTACACTCCAATTGCAAAAAAAAAAAAAAAAAAGTGTGTGTCAAATTCAATGATTAGTTAATTACTTAATACAAAATGATATAAATAAAAATAATTACGGTTTCCTCAATACTTTATAAATTTAAAATACATTATTAATATTAACATAATTTGTTAGTGGTGGACTAAAGTTATCACTTTACATATAATTAAAGGAAAAAAATTTATGTATACTAATAATTCATGGAACAAATCTATAATATAGGCATAAACATTGGTCAACGATAAATGCATTTCCAGCGCATTATAATTTTACATTTTGTCTCTTATAATTTATGGAAGGGAAAATTGTAATTTATCCCCTCCATAATATACCAATTATCAATGTCACCCCTGAATTATTAGTGGTGTAAATATTGCCCCTCCCGTGGTGTAAATATTGCCCCTCCTTCATTATGGGAGGAGCAATATATGTATCATTTTTTAAAATTGAGGGACAACATTTACACCACTAATAACCAGGGGTGACATTGATAATTGACATATTATGAGGGGCAAAAATTACAATTTTCGCTTTATGGAATTAGAAAAAAATCTTTATTTCATGCTCATTAATTATTTACTTTATAGAGCTCCAAATTCCCTTTTTAGTCCAATAGTTTAATGATCACTTTTAATTAAACAGAATATAATAATTTTTACATTTTTGTATTTAAAAAATCAGATAAAAATATTGGTTATAGTAAAGAAAATAAAATGAAACTCAATGAATATAATTTCTAATGAGTTAATTCCATTTTTTTCTCATAGATGTATAGGTGACAATCCAGTTTTAAAATAATCTTCCGTCAATAAAATTATTTAACTGACATTTTAAGGATTTTGTTGATGGAGGACTAAATAATACTAGGACCAAAGGAAATATTTGAAAAAGAAAAATTATAAATGGATTTTTACCTATAGAAAAAAAAAAAACAGAAGGAATTAACTCATTTCTAATCAGACTTGAAATCAAATTTAAACACAATATACTTTGGAACTAGGAAGAAGGTTGGAATTGAGCAAAAGGAATTGGAGTGACGTTCACGGCAAAGTCTGTATGTGTAAATTTGGCATTTCAACTGACATCATTCTCATACCGTTTCTAATTTTTCCTTTGTTCTTATTGTTTTTTTTTTCTTTAAAAAAATTTCAGAGAAGATTCCGGTCTGAAATTGGTCAACCACACGTCTGCCCAGCTATAACACTTGGAAGAACAACTCTGAGTGAAACATAAAAACAACCGTAAAACCATGCATGTCTAATTACTATGTTGTCAGTTCAATTCAACAACTCCAGCTGGTTCTTCAATAATTTCTTCCTTTTTCTTTTACAAGAATCAGCAAATACCGTAAACAAAAAGGTTTTGGATTCATACAGGTAAGTGCCCATAGTTTTCTACTTCTTTCTGGATTTTTTTCAGTATATTAACACAATTCTGATATGGGTTTTTGAGTGTTGGGCGAGTTGAATTATTGATTTTCTAAATCTGTTGAGGAATCATGTTTTAATTTTTTGAATTCTCCATTAAATTTTGTTGTGGTTGGGTAATTATGAAATTCTGGTTTTGTTGTCAGGTGATAATGATGAAATTTGACGGTTATGTTCCAATGTTTAAGTCTGAAAAAAGGAGGCTGTTGTGGGTACTTGGAGTGCTGTTTGGATTGGCTATAGTGGTTCAGTATTTTGAGCTTCCATATGGAACTGTTACTACAGTGTCCTTTTCTCTTCATGGTTTGGGGTGGTGGAATTCAATTGGTATGAATGCAACTAATCATGTGGGGGGTAGTGTTAGTTTGGGTTCTGAGACTGAAATCAAGAATGGATTTGTGTTAGGCAATGAAGGTGGAGGTGATAATGGTAGGGGTGATGGGTTCAATTTTAGTGTGCAGACGGGCGCCAAAGCGCCCGAAAGGGCTACAAGATTTGAGGGTGGAAATGGTGTAGTAGCCCCTCCTCCGGCTAACTCGTCTGTAGAGCTAATGCCGACGATTTCACCATCCCCGTCTTTGTCCCCCTCGGGTGGGCAATGGCACCCTAATGCAACTTCGATAGCTTCTTCTGCAGTTTCGCCTAGTCCCGGGGAAGCTAAAATGGTCAAGAATGTGACTACTGCAGTAGTTAAGCCTCGGAGTCTGCCAAGTGACCTTAGCTTATCGTGTGAGAATCCTCTGGTAAAGAAAACCGCCTTGGTGAATAAAGCAATGGCAGCGGTGCCAATTTCAGAGATGAAGAATATGCTACCTCCCAATCATTCTTCATTCCTTCTGATTGTATGTCCGATTATTCCTAATCCAAATCTAGATTATTACGGGAAATGTATTGTTGTTTTTTACCCTTTTCTGTGTTTAATGATATTGAATGATTTATGCAGAAACCACTCTGGCCTTCGGTTGTTGATCAAGAATTGCTAAATGCTAAATCACAAATCGAGAACGCAGCCACTGTTCAGGATGATGGTGCTGACCTGCACGCCTCTGTTTACTGGAATGTTTCCAGGTTTAAAAGGTAGCTTAGGCTGCATATCAAATACTATAGCCGTTTTCAATTGGTTTCAGTTAATTTGCCACAATTAGGTATTAAGTTGGGAGACGGGTTGAATTAAATCTCATGGATCTTCTTATATAATTAAGCGGCTACTCTAAGTAGCGTTTCAAAATAAGCTAGTAGCTACTAGCTTTTAAGCTTTAAGCTTTAAGTTAGGTTATAAGTTAGGTTTTGCCAAACAGAGCCATAAGCATTATTGCCAAACAATAGCATTTCAAAATAAGCTAATAGTAGTTTCTGCTGCAATTTACTGATTTCCTAGTAGTATATTGGGTTATTGGACAGTTGAATACTATTGTTAACACTAATCCATTTCACATTTGAAACTCTAGACATTAAACAAGAAGAATCAAAATTTAAGTTGATTATATTGTTAATGGTAGCATGTTTGGTTGGACTATGAGTTTTAACTTTATTTGAAGTTATCCTAATCTATCAAAAACAGGAGCTACGAGTTGATGGAGAAGACACTTAAGGTTTACATCTACACCGAGGGAGAAAGACCAATATTTCATCAATCCGCCGATCTGACGGGTATATATGCTTCAGAAGGCTGGTTCATGAGGCAACTAATAAACAACACGGGTTTCGTGACAAACGACCCTAGTGAAGCACACCTATTTTACCTACCTTTTAGTTCTCATAATCTTGAAAAACACCTCTACGTGAGAGACTCTCACAGCTTTACGAACATAATCGAATATATGAAAAGCTATGTTGAATTGATCAAAGGAAGATACCCTTTCTGGAACAGAACCTGTGGAGCTGACCATTTTCTCGTGGCCTGCCATGACTGGGTGTGTTTTCGTGAAATTTGGTTTGATTTATTTAATGTTGAATGAAGGTTTTATGGTACTGACATAAATGTCTGGGCTAACTTGTTAGGCTGCAGAGGAAACTAGGTACGATATGGCTAACTGCATAAGATCTCTCTGCGTTTCTGATCTTCGAGAAGGCGTCCAATTGGGAAAGGATGTTTCTCTCCCAGAAACATATGTACATTCGTCGAGCAATCCCCTGCAAAGCCTTGGAGGATATCCACCTTCCAAGCGCCGTTTTCTCGCTTTCTTTGCAGGTCAAATGCACGGTTATGTTCGCCCTACTCTCTTACAATATTGGGAGAACAAAGATCCCGACATGAAGATATTCGGGCATATGGACAGGAAAGACTACATAGTACACATGAAGAGCAGCAAATACTGCATCTGTGCCCGGGGTTACGAAGTCAACAGCCCTAGAGTGGTGGAGGCTATTTCGTATGAGTGTGTTCCCGTGATCATATCAGACAACTTTGTTCCTCCGTTTTTCGAGACTTTGAACTGGGAATCCTTTGCTGTTTTCGTCCTCGAGAAGGACATCCCGAACCTCAAGAACATACTTATGTCCATCCCAGAAAAGACGTACCGGGAGATGAAAACGAGAGTTAACCGTGTGCAAAGGCATTTCCTTTGGCATTCTCGTCCTCAGAGGTACGACATCTTTCATATGATACTTCATTCCATTTGGTACACTAGAGTTTTTCGGACGGTACAGTAATTATATTACTTGACCAGAAAAAATGTATGCCCTTAGCTTTTTGTGTTAAAGTTCTTTGCATATGCTATAGAAAACACCTGATGGAACATCGCAGGTTCGCTTTTAATTGTTATTAACTTAATTACGGTTATGATCATCAGTAAAAGTTTGTGTGTTTTAATTCTATTCCCCAGCCTCTTTTTTCTTTTTGTGTCGGGAGTTATTGTTCCAACATTATCTTAACTGTGCATATATTTGGTGCTAGTCATGACTAGCATATCAGTTTTTGACTGACCCACTCCTTGAATTGAATTAACCACTAACGAGGCGTTTGGTTGGAGGGAAGGAATTAGGTGGGAAAAGAATAATGCGGGAATTGATAGTGTTAATACTAACTCACACTGGTCGGCTACTTAGATAGTTTTCTTACGGTCGTTAGGTCGGCCACTCGGCCCGATCGTTCTTCGGTTCGACAGCCTCAGCTCGGTCGTGACCTTGATTGATTGACGGTGGTCCTGTTGGGGCCGCCACGTGCTCCTTACCGCCTGGGCAAGGAGCAAGGTAGACGCATGCACGCCACGTGCTCGCTATGCCGGAGCCCCGGAGGTCGCCACCTTCCCCTCTTATAAATACCGCATTAATGAGGAGAGAGAAGGATCTTTGGCTGGATTCGAAACGAAGCCTTGAAGAGTGCTTGGATAGTAGGAAAGCCCACTGCCGACCCGCCGAGCCCTTCGAGCCATTTTGTATTGTATTTCGGGGCTTTGATCCATTTAAATAATAAGAGATCGTATTTACCCGCTTTATCATCGTATCGCCGTATTTAGCGTTATCAGGAATAAAGAGAGAGTTTAAATTCCAGTGTTTGGTTCGCAGGAATAAAATTACTGGGAATTTCAATTCCAATGTTTGGTATACATGGGAATTGAGAGGGAATAAGTAGTATAAAGTCCAAAATGTCCATTGTTGTTGTTGTTATTATTATTATTATTATTATTTCTAATTGACAAATTAATTCAAAAATTGTTAGAGTTGTTGCATATAAAGAATGCAAATTTTGAAGAGTTCTGCATATAAAGAATTCAAAGAAACATACATGAAAGTTGTTGTATATAATTAAACAATGCATATAAAAAATGAAAATTTTGAATAGTTGTTACATATAAAGATTTAAATGAACATACACAAAGAGAAGTCGAAGAATAGTACAAACTATAATTTAGAAGGGAATGTCAAATATCAATTTTAAGTTTAAAAGGGGAGGGGTAATTTTGTCTCATTATCGTCTTTTTTTCTTCCTAAAATCTATGGAATTAGGCAAAAACTTGTGTGAGACCGTCTCACCATGAGACGGGCAGGGTTGGGTCGGGTCAAGATGCAAATGTAACACTTATATGCACAAATGTCATACTTATATGATCAAATGTAATACTAATTATAAATAAAAATTTTGTTACTTATAAGGGTAAATGTAATACTTTTAAGGGAAAATACAATACTTTTACATTTTTATTTAAAAGTATTATATTTTTCCTCAAAAGTATTATATTTGCCCTTATAAGTAAGAGACACTTGTCAACATTACTTATTATGAAAAATGTATTACTTTTTCTCTTATAAGTAACAAAAATTGTATTCTTGATTAGTGTTATATTTGAACATATAAGTATGACATTTACACATATAAGTATGACATTTGCATGGTGCTTTTACCCGACCCGACCCATCTCACGAATAAGGATCCGTGAGACGGTCTCACACAAGTGTGACCCATGGAATTAAAATCCCATGGGAGGCCATGTGATTCTAATTCCATGAAAATGAGGGAATTGCAATTCCCTCCAACCAAACGAAGGAATTTAATTGCATTCGGAATTATGTGAAAATTAAGTGGGGATAGAATTGTAATTCCCCCCAACCAAACACCCTGTAAGGGTGTGTTTGGAAACTGAAAAATAACTTCCGGAAAATGTTTTTCGGGTTTTCTGCGTTTGGCAAGATGGGGGAAAATGAGGTCAATGGAAAATGATGTCTTAGTCAAAAGAAAATATGTATGTTTTACGAGAAAATGACTTCGGCTTTTTTTTTTTTTTTTTGGAAGTCATTTTCTAAGGGATATACACATGCAAAATTTGTCAAAATAGTGTGGTCTTAGTTTTTACTTTTTAAAACACTAGTCCATGGCCAAGGACCTTATGGTCCAGTGGCATCAAACCCTTCCCTTTATACGGGAGGTGGTGGATTCGAGTCTCAGTGACTATAGGTATTGTAATATAGTCAGTAGTATTCATAAAAAAAAAAACACTAGTCCATGGGTTAGGGATTATGCAACCCTAGCCCGACCCACTCGGGTTGGCGGGCCCCGTGGGCCGGCCCGCAGTTTTCTTTATTTATTTATTTTTTAATTCAAAGTTCAAAAAATAAGTAAAGTCTACAAATATTAATATTGTGAATTTTCAATCCAACTTTAAAGTCTAAAAAAAATTAATATTAATTCAAAGTTCAAAATAATAAATAATGTCTACAAATAATATTTAGGGCCTCGCTTGCGGGGTGCGGGTCATGCCCGTTAGGCACGCTATTTCGCGAGTCCTCTTTTTTTTTTTTTTTGGGTCCTAACATACGAAATTTATAATATATTATACACTCAAAACGGAAAATGGGTAAATGAAAAATTCATTATCAAAATAAACCCATTTGAGTTTAAAAAAAAATGAAGTATACAATTTTGCTCATTTTCTGGAAAATAAAAAGACAATTTTTCGTTGTGCAGCCAAACACCGGAAAAGAATTTTATTTTTTTTGAAAAATGACTCATTTTTCAGAACTCATTTTCGAGTTTCGAAACACACCCTAAATAACAAAGGAAATAAATAAATAAATAAATAAGACACAAGAACAATGAAATACAATACTCTCTCTGTCCTACATACTATTCATTGGTCAAACAAACTCTTTCTTCTTTGTTTATTTTCTTTATTATTTTTTAACTTATTTTTAAATTTGATTTTTTTTTGTGTTTAATAGTAATTTTAGTGTAGTTTCTAAATATATAAATTTTGTATATTAATACTAAACTTAATATTATGAAAATTTGAATTGAAAGAACTTCAATCAAGCTTCGTTAACCGAACTAGATCGAAAAGTCTGATTCAATTGTTATACGGTTAGTACTATCAAAGTGGGCTGAAACTCGCAGGCCGACCCGCGCCCATACCGCGGTGAAGTGGGTTAGGATTGTAAAAAAAGTGATTCGCGAAAGAGCGGGCCAAGCCTGCTAAGGTCTGTGGCCCGCGTGGGGTCCAGGCCAACCCGCGGGCCAGACCCTTTTATTAAAAAAAGTTATATATATAAAAACTTAGTGTACTATTTACGCAGCACACTAAGATTATATATATATATATATATATATATAATCTATTTATTTATTTTATCTATTTATATTAAAAACAATAATTATAAAAAAAAATTCGCAGGTTGGCTCGAGGGGTCCGTCAACACGTGTGGGCGCTGGTTAAGGTTACATGAACCCTAGCATGCGGGCCGGTCCGCAAAAATCTATTAGAAATTAGGCCCGCAGTGGGGCGAGTCTAATTGGGCGGGCCGACCCGCTTTAACAGTATTATATTATATACAGTGGACCATGCTTCAAAAACGTCGTCATTTTTAAAAATTTTTTTTTTATAAAAAGGTAAATATCATTAATTGGAGAAAATATCACAATGCAAATACAATTTGGTGGAGCATCATCAGTTCTATACTCAGGTTCATCAGAATAACATAAACTAGCACTTCTACCTAAAGTATGAGTATTTCCATTCAACTCGCATCTCACAAACTTAAAACTAACTTGCCCGCAAGCATGAGCAAGTTCCTTTATAGCTTTAATAATCAATCCAACATAGGTTAGACTAATATCGTTCACTTAAAGCTTTGTCCAAAGTGTTTGACAATCAGTCTCAATAACATACCTCCGAATCGACTAGTCCTTAATCCAAGTTAACACCTCATTTAACGCCATTGCCTCAGCAACCTCCAAATTCAGAACACAATTCAAAAGTCCGCATCCTGCTGCCACAAAATGCTTTGCGTGATATCAAACAACAAAACCAAAAGCCACCCTTCCTCTCTCCTGAAAAACGGTTGCATCTACATTGCATTTTAAAACACTTATTGGAGGTGGTTCACATGCTTCAGTAGATTGTATCGCATGCATACCATCAGTCCGAACAAGCATAGCAACTTCGCCAAGAGCTCTGTCTAGCCATGATATTTTTAAGGGAAAAGTGTCAAATTGACCCCCTAAGTCGAGTGAATAGTGTAATTGGATCCCGTAACTAAAAAAAAGCTCCATTCAGATATCCTAAATCTGTAAAATTGTCCAATTAAGTCCAAAGTAACTTGTTTAACAGGTTAACTTCACGTGGTTGACACGTGTCTTTTTAAAATATTTTTTATTTTTGTTTTTTTTTTATAAATTTATTTTATTTATTAAAATATATATTATATATAAAAAATAAAAAATAAACAAAGCCACATGCTATTCCTCTGCCGGCGTTCTTCTCCAGCAATTTCTACGCCACCGATCACCAACCATCGCTACAGTGTTTCGCCAGAAGAAGCTGCTATGCCGTTGGATACTGCAGGTCGACGAACGAGAGAGGAGTCCGCCAATCTATTGCTGCTGATGGCTCGCCAAGCGCGCATACAATTCTGATGGAATATGCAACTGTTTGCGGGTGACTCAAGAGAAGATCAGAGAGTGAGTGAAACCCATTCTTAGCCGTCTGCAAATAACTTGCAAGGTTAGCGGGTCCTGAATTTACAGCTGAAGTACGAACAAAATGAATGCGGAGTTAAGCAGCATAATCTACCACGAGATATTATCCCAATAAGAAAACCGCCACGGCTGTGTTTTTCTTTTATTTTTTATATATAATATATATTTTAATAAATAAATAAAATTTATATAAAAACAAAAATAAAAAATATTTTAAAAAGACACATGTCAACCATATGAAGACTTAACTAGTTAAACAAGTCACTTTGGATTTAATTGAACAATTTTACAGGTTTAGGAGATCTGAATGAAGCTTTTTTTAGTTAGGGAATTCAATTGCATTATCCGGTCGACTTAGGGAATCAATTTAACATTTTTTATCATAGGTCATTATTACCATAGTTGATGTTAAAAGCGAAATTTATTCCAAACAAACTAAATAATTTTTGTTTTTGATATAAAAATGTTATTCATGTCTCCTCTGAGTCGTGTCGGCTCTCGCTCTGTAATTGGTACTTAGGGCTGCCCTTAGGGCTTAATTCCAGAGGTTTTTGGCTTCTTTGGCAATGGCGACAGGTATACCACTGTACTTTCCTTTCAATTTTATTAGTGATCGGGTAATCTGCTCATGCAACTTGTTTCATTAGTTGTTTGATTGATAAATTGACCGGTTGTTCTGACAGATGGGAAGAAAAATAAAACCGATGAATCGATTGATTATATTTCGAGGTTGCCTGAATCTGTTATTCATCACATACTGTCATTCCTTCCCTTCCGGCGTATCGTCCGTACTTCTGTGCTGTCCAAGACGTGGAATCGTTTTTGGTCCAATTACCCTAACGTTGATTTGACGTTGGATTTCGGGCTTTACGATTGTCCTCGCCCTCAATTCTTGTCTATTTTCGAAAGGATCATGGACCAGTGCCTTTTTCGAAAAGATTGCATACAGAAATTGGATTTAGATATCAATTTCCCTTTTCTTGAGGAGTTGGTGCCCTTTTTGGATCGGTCGTTGGGGGCTGCAACTGTGAGGAATGTGTCTGAGCTAGTGATTAAACTCCATTGCCGCGAGGAAGGGGATGGCCCATACTGTTTCTATTCTATTCCTCAGGAAGTTTTTACTGGTTCTCTAAAGGTTTTAGACATTGAGAGATGTAAGTTTGAGGGTTGCCATGCTTGGATTGAGCTTCCGTGTCTGCAGAAGTTCAAACTTAATTGCTGCAAATTCTTGGGTGAAAATTTGTTAAATAAGATTCTATGTGGCTGTCCTGAGTTGGAGTTTCTGGATGTTTCGTTTTGTGAGGGTGTTGGACATTGTCTCTCTGTTTTGAGTAAACCTCGGTTGAAATATTTTAAGGTCTTTCATCTTAAAGAGCCTGCAAGGATTGAAGTTTTTGCACCGAGTCTTGAAACGTTCAAATGCAGTTTACTGAAACCTTGTGCTATTGACTTGGCTGGTTGCACTGTCTTGAAATATTTGAAATTGGATGGAGCTGATCTCTCTGCTGATTATGTTCCCCTTCAGGATCTTTTGTCTAAGTTTCATTATATTGAAGAATTGGAATTGGGCAACTGTATAGTTGCAGACAAAATTGAGATCTCGAGTTCATGCCTCAAGAAACTAGTCATAATTGATTATATCAACTTTCCTGGTGCTGAAATTGACATTCCAAATTTACTCCATCTAGACTTCTTGGTTACAGGTGCATGTAATTCTCGAAGTAAGTTACATTCTTGGAATGTTCCAAAGGTGGAAGAAATTCACATGGCATTTTCTGTTCAAACCTTTCTGGCTCTTTGCAGGGCTGGACTAAAAGGTTTTCTTATGAAATTACATAACTATGAGAATTTGAAATTGCTTATTGCATGCAAAGGTTTAGAGGTAAATTTTCATTTTCTCATTCTGCTTAGTTCAAATAAATCCACGAAGCCATTGGCTATTGCCTTCTAGCATTGCTGCTATTGTTGTTGTTCTTATTAGTATATAACCAATTAATTAATGTTCTATTTACAGTTGGAGAAGTTTATTGTGCTTGAGAAACTACATGCCGTTTCTTTTTCTTCTCTCAATACTGTCTTAAAGAAGACAATGCCAGAATTTATTGTCATATCATCCAGGAGGGTTGAAGATATATTGGGTCACATGTTGTATCCTATTAATAGCTCCATTAGTGTATCATTGATATTTTCTTCTCGCCAAAGCATAGAGGTATTGTGTTTGTTTTCATGGCCTTGTATATAAAGATTGCAGCCAGCCTTCAGTTCAGTCAATACGCATTAGTGTGCTTCAATATAATGTCCTGATGGTTTGCTTTACACTTGAATTGCAGTTGCTGTATAGAAATCTGAGCAGTGACAAAACTGTGAAGTTTCCATGTAGGGATTTTCAGTTGGTTTCTACTGAAGAGATAGAGCATGAAATGGACTCTGCATGGAAATCCTTCATGAAGATGCATTCAACTGGTAACGAGACTGCGACAATAATTGTCCAGGGACGTAATTGGTGTAATGATTGGCTCTTTGATTCGAGTTTCTTGTGTTAAACACACTTTAACAATAAAAGATTAAGAAACCGGAAACTAGAACTCTGGGTTTACTAAATAATGTCGTTTTGTTTAAATTAGTGCGATTTCTCTCCTCTCTTTTTTTGGTTATTAGAAACACGTTTGTGTACACCATAATTTTTAAAATTATATCATAATCATGATTTTGCTTTAACTTTATTATTACATATAGACTTACATTTCACATATCATGAACTTAGTAGTTAGAACAATATTATAATTACTTGACATGATATATTTGCACTTTTGTTAATAAATTATGTATTTACATATCTAAGTTTATGTATTTACTGGGAATGTTGACAAAATAGGAATCGTGATAATTTTGTACTTATTTATAAAATTTTTAAAATTGAGTAGAATTAGAGAAATTAAGTCTGATGAATTGCAAGCTAAAGAAGAATTCGAAAAATTGTACAAAATTTTGTGGTGAATTATAATTACATAGCAAATGTAAACAATAATTGAAGCCACTACCTATTTCCATAATTTCCCTCTTCAACTTTGGCAACTTCCCCATTCATCTCTTTCTACGCTTCCAGTTTGGGCAGCCATAGGCATAGGCATAGCAAGCATTTTGTCTTCTCTCCTTCTTCACTTCCAATTAGCGCATCCATATGAGACAAACTTCGGAGATGCAATATTCAGCGGCATGAAATTGATGGAGAAGCAGGGATTGAGAACGCAAAACCTTGCATCGTCTAAGGTTCTTGTGTTGAAAGTTTGTTATTGTATAAATGTCCATGCCTCAAGAGACTAGTCATAATTTATCCCGCACCCGCCAGCTTTCCTGGTGCTGCACACTTCTCTGCTTTGGGTGCATGTAACTTCAGTTCTTGGAATGTTCCAAAGCTAGAAAAAGTTCACATGGTGTTTAGCTTCTCGACTGTTTACAGGGGTGGAGACTAGAGGAATTCCTTATGAAATTACATAATTACAGGAGTTTGAAGTTGCTTATTGCAATGGCGGCATGCGAAGATGACATGGTAAGTCTTTATTTTCTCATTCTACTTCCTTCCACATTTGAATAACTGCAGCTGGCCATTAATGTTGTATTTGCCGAACTTGATTCTGCCTGAGAAACTGCTTGCAGTTCAGCTTTCGACTCTCAATAAATTCATGATAAAAGGCAGGACAGAATATGCTGCCATGAGGAATTGAGGAGTTTGTATTTGAAACAAAGTGGTGTATTTATAAGTACTTTAAACACTTGATGTATACCAAGTTAACATTTTCTTGATAATGCCAATCGTTGTATTATAAAAGCTGGACATTGAAATTGTTTATGGGAAATGCCAAGCGGCTGAATTGAATTTCCATATTTAATCAGATTTGAGTTGATTTTGAATATTTTGGGAATATGAACATTACCATAATAAAATATAATTGAATTTCCATATTTAATCAGATTTGAGTTGATTTTGAATATTTTGGGAATATGAACCATTACCATAATAAAATAATAAGGTAGATTAGGGTTTATTTGTAAAGGTTATGTCTTCCTCCATACTGGCTCAAATCCAGGTACATCACTAACCTTAAATTCAGCTTCCTTTGTATTTCCTTCCAGAAATTGTTTGATTGCTGCATTAGCCACTTGTCTTTTCTAACAGATTAAACCATGAATGAAACCGGAACATTCGAGGAGGAGTTGTTGGATTATTTTTCGAGGTTGCCTGAATCTGTTGTTCATCACATATTGTCGATCCTTCCGTTCAAGGATGTGGTCCTGGTGCTATAATCGACACTCCAAATTTAGTTGAGCTACACTTACATTTTGTAGGTCCATCCAACTTAGATTTCAATTTCAGTTCTTGGTATGTTCCAAAGCTGGAGAAAGTTCACATGGTGTTTTCTGTTGAAAGCTTCTCGACTGTTTATAGGGCTGGGCTAGAGGGTTTCCTTTCGGAATTACATAATTATGAGAGTTTGAAGTTGTATATTGGAAGCAATGATGGTCATGTATTGGTAAGTCTTTATTTCCTCATCCTGCTTTCCCTTCCACAATTGAATAACTGCAGCAGGCCATTAATGTGTGCATTTGCAGGACATGATTATGCATGAGAAACCGCTAGCAGTTCTGTCTTCAGCCTGTTTGGTAAATGACTGTTGGCAGATTGGGTTGGCTGATTGGGTTAGAAGGTATGATTTGTTGATAATATTAGCTGATTGTAGAAAGTTGTTTTGATAAATTAGTTGTTAGCTAATAGCTGTTTGGTATAATTTCTTTTCTCAAAAAGCTAATTGAAAAGACTGCTTTGAGTAGCCTTTTGAATTTTAGCATTTTGGAGTTACAAAAAGCTCATTAACCAAACAATTAATAGTGGTCAAATAAGTCAATATTGGTTGATAGGCTGATTATTTACCAAACAGGGCCTTTGTCTCTCAATGAGTTCTTGATAAATGCAAGGCTAGACTCTTTTGTCATATCATCTGTTAGAGAAGAAGATTCCTTAGAACATCCTTATCAATGGGAATATTTCAGTTTTTGTAAGTGTGATTAGGAAAAAGAAAATGAGAATGGGTGAATAAAAAAACAAAACAAAACTGAATTTTAAAAAATAAAATACATTTAGGGTCCGTTTGGAAAGCAGAGAAATGACTTCTAGAAAATGTTTTTTGGAAAATGAGTCATTTTTCGGAAAATAGTTTCATTTCCAGTTTTTGGATATATTATGGAAAACTGTCTTTGTGTGTTTGGTTCATTTTCTGGAAAATGGATAGAATTGTATAATTAAATATTGTAATTGTTTTCATTGTAATAGAGTTAGTAGCATTCAAAAAAACATTGTAATTGTTTTATTTAAAATATTAAAAAATCATAATAGTTATTAAAATAATGGTATTTAATAAAAAATAGAATTTATAAAAAAAATAAAAATTTTAATAATTAAAAAAAAAATGTAGCAAAAGTTTCCGGCGGTTTCCCCACCTCTTTGGTCCATGGTCATGGGTGATATGGCTTGATTTTGGTCGAAAACATGCGAAACAGCTATTCTGGCGATTCCGTAAAATGACTTACGAAAAAAAATTTCGTAAATCATTTTCCAGAAAAATGAACTGATTTTCCTTGGTCAACGGAAAACATTTTCCGTTGACCACATTTTCCGGATGTTGCCAAACACAGAAAACTCAGAAAACATTTTCTGAAAGTCAATTTACGGGTTACCAAACACACCCTTAATGTTAATGTTAGGTGCGCCTGACGCGACTGCACTATTGGCTGGGCAAAAAAAATGGTGGAGCCCACTTATTGCTATGATCCTTTGATTTGCAGGACTCCCTTCTTCATTCTCTTTCTTCACTTCTCTCATGCCAACATGGCAATAATTTCCTCAAGAACCGTGTATTATTCATTGGTGTGGATGGCCTTACCAGTAGCACTGTATATGTCAATGCCTATGCCTGGTACTCTTTTCTCGTCTGTCCTTGATATTTTCTTCTCGCCAAAGCATTGAGGTATTACATTGCATTATATTCCTTGCAAGCTAGCTTTCAGTTCAGTCAATAGGCAATATTATAATGTCTTGAGTGCTTGATTTTACTGGTTTACCTGAATTGCAGTTGATGTATAAAAACTTGAGCAAAGCTGAAAAACTACAATCGAGCTTTAATACTTTTGAGCTCGTTCCAACCCAGGAGATAGTCCATGAAATTTTCTCAGCCTGGAAATCCTTCATCAACACCACAACCGGTTACCACACTGCTACAATAATCATGGGTCCAAGGTAGGAACAGTTGGGTGGACAACTGAATATGGTTGGGAGTTGGATGGTTTAAAATAGGTTTCCTAAGAATAGACCATAAGGTAGGTTTGTTTGTTTGTTTTTTTTTGTTTTTTGTTTTTGTTTTTTTTTTTTTTTTTTTTTTTAATATCATCAGGGAGCACCCGTGCAGTTCTTATATCATGGACCGTGGTCCCAAAACGACGTCGTTTCAGTAAGTGGGAGACGGAGTCCGTAATTGACATTACAGTTCATCTCAAAAGATACTGCCTGACATTTGTTTTGATATTATCGAATGAAATTGTAGTTATATCGAAATGTAACTGTAGTTGTGTTGAAATGTAACTGTAGTGTATATGAACTGATACTGAATAACAGTTTCACTTTTGTGTTTTATATTATCGAATGAAACTGTAGTTATATCGAAATGTAACTGTAGTTGTGTTGAAATGTAACTGCAGTGTATATGAACTGATACTGAATAACAGTTTCACATTTGTGTTTTTATATTATCGTATGAAACTGTAGTTATATCAAAATGTAACTGTAGTTGTGTTGAAATGTAACTGCAGTTGTGTTGAAATGTAATTACAGTGTATATGAATTGAAAGTGAGTGGAGCAAATTCATCAGTCTATTTTCATTAATCAAAACGATGTCGTTTTGATGCGCGGTCCACAATGCATTGTGGACCACAGTCCACGATATAATTCGCCGCACCGGTGCGGACGATTTCTTTTTTGGAATGACTAGATAAACTATCTCTCTTTATTATGGTCCATGGAGTAATTATGAGATATTTTAAGAGAAATTTCTAAAAGAATTTTACATTTTTAAATTGAGTTCTTAGCTCTTAGAATCAAAGACTAAGTCGGAAAAAAATTATTATAATTGATGACTAAATTAGGTAAAATTACAATATTTGGAGGCTAACTTATGTAAAATTACTATAGTTGAGGATTAAATTGGGTAAGACCATCAAATAGTCGAGGACTAAATTGACAGATTGATTAATAACTTTTTCTTTTATCTTATCGACCATTTTTGGGAGTGATAAATAAAAGAATTAAAAGATGAAAATAACATAACAAAGATGGTCCAACATGTTGACTTCTATTTTCCTCTCTAGCCAAACACTGAAAACTTGAAGAATAATTTTCAGAAATCATTTTTCGGATTTCTAAACGCATCTTAAATTGAAAATAATTATTTTTTTAAAAAATATTGTAGATTACTGTAGGAGTGTCCATTCAAGCTTTGGACCTTACATAGAGTTTAATGTTTGCTAATATATACCATGTATTTATTAATTAAATTAATATATCAAAATGGTTGTAATTGTTAAATAGATTTAATATTGATAAATAATTTTGAAGTTATAGGTACACAACAAATCAAGTTAGAGGGCTCCTCTCGACGTTCTGTCCCAGGCCAGTGCCCACCTCACCTGCCCTCAAGGCCGGCCCTTTTATCGGTATCAACTTGGAACTAGGAAACATTGGGTGTAGGAGTATTTTAATTTTATACTCATTATTGTTTACCATTTCTTCTCCAACCAAACAAAAGAACCTCTTGTTAAATTTTTGGGAAATGTGTCAAATTGGCCCCCTAAGTCGAGTGAATAGTGCAATTGGATCCCGTAACTAAAAAATGCTCCATTCAGATCCCCTAAACCTGTAAAATTGTTCAATTAAGTCCAAAATGATTTGTTTAACAGGTTAAGTCTTCACATGGTTGACACGTGTCTTTTTAAAATATTTTTTACTTTTGTTTTTTTTTTATAAAATTATTTTATTTATTTATTAAAATATATATATTATATATAAAAAATAAAAAATAAAGTATATTATTCTAATTCATAATACACATTATTCTAACTCATAAAATTCAACAACGTTGTTTTGGACAGTAATCCACACAACTGTGTACAGCGAATATTTTGCCAATCAATCCCAAGTCTTTCGGGTGTAATAGCACTTTGTAACAACTATGTTGAAGGGTGTGTTTGGTAACTCGGAAAATGATTTTCGGAAATTATTTTTTGGGCTTTTGGTGTTTGGTAACATCCGGAAAATGAGTTTTTTTTTTTTTTTTTCCAGAAAATGACTTTCGGACAAAAAATCCGGAAGTTATTTTTCGGAAACGGAAAATGGCTTCGTGCGCTGTTTTTTTTTTTTAAAATTATTTCTAATTTCTAATAAATATTATTAGTTTATATATTTTTATATTTAAAATAAAATAATAAAAATATATAATTATACATTTCTACTTATTTTCCACTCATTTTCCGGAAAATGAACCAAAACACACACAGACAATTTTTCAGAGTACACCCAAACATAAAAAATGAACTCATTTCCCGAAAAATGACTCATTTTTCAGAAGTCATTTTCCTACTTTCCAAACACACCCAAATCTCTCTGGAATCAGGATTAGGGTTTCGAGTAAAACTTGCGTCAACCTCCAATCGTTATATTGTGGACCACAGTGCACATAGCACTGTGGACCCTGGTCCGAAACGACGTCGTTTCGATGTTAGTGGACGCGGACGCGAATGACTCCATGAAATTCATTATCTATAATACACATAATCATTATCTAGAATACACAGAACGTTTGCCTAGAATACACAGAATGTTTGCCCAGAATACACAGAATATTGACACAAAATACACAGAACTTATCCTCCTAACATTCGAATGCACAAACACATCACAACCTGTGTTAATAACATGAATACACAGAATATTGACACAAAATACACAGAACTCATCCTCCTAAACATTCGAATGCACAAACACATCACAACATGTGTTACTAGCATGAATACACAGAACGGTTGCCTAGAATACACATAATAATTGCCTGGAATACACAGAACGATTACCTAGAATACACAGAATATTAACATAAATACAGAGACCGGCCGAAACGGGAAACATGATTTCCAAAAAAAGGGACGGTTAGTTTACAATGCTCAAAACGACGTCGTTTACGTACGTGGTGCACGGTATAATTTGCCGTCAACCAGTTGTTATGCCATGGACCCGCTTGCAAGGTAGACCCAGATTTATGTTCACAATTTCATAACTCTATGTTCACAGTTTTATAACTCTATGTTCACAAATTCATAATTCAATGTTCACAATTTTATAACTCTATGTTCACAATTTTATAACTCTATAAACATAGAGCTCAAACTTACATATATAAATTGTGAACATAGAGTTCTAAAATTGTGGATATAGAGTTATAAAATTTGCCATAATGCAGACTATAAATAAAAAGTGCATTATTTATGTATATAAAATACATAACATATTATTTTATATACTATCAAATAATATACATTGAATATACAAATAATATATTTTTATTATATTTAAAGTGTAACTTGTATTCAAGGAAATTACATTATTTGAGTTAGGGGTGGGCAATTCGGTTTGGTTTATCCGAACCGAACCAAATTCATATGGGAAAGTCCAAATATATGATATTTAAGGGGACTAGTGGCACTAGATGTTCTTAAGTCTTGGCCATAAAACTAGTATGCCTCCTCAATTCATATGCACTCAATGTATAATTGTTTAGCTACTCTTTAATTGATCAAACTGAACATAATCACAATAGCAAGGGTATTTTAAGCCAGGGCCATAGAACTAATATTCCTCCCCAAGAAACTTCCCTAATTCATTCATTCTCATGTTTGAAGTAAAATCGTTTGGTTGATCTATATAAATGTAGATTCACCTAAGGATAAGGCTTTAAATAGGGTAGTACTATGATATTATGTACTTTATGTGCTTTGAAATCCTCCAAAAGAAGTGGAGTATTGACTGAAATTGTAAGAATATGCATAATCTATTCTTAAAGGCACTAAATTCACCTAAAAGGTATTAAGACATGCATAATAAACAATTAATTCAGTCCTAAAAGGCTCTAAATTCAATCTTAATGAACATGCTTTTCTAAAGGCATAATTATAACAATCAAATAATATAATTAGTGCAATAATATATATATATATATATAGATAGATAGATATATATATATAGATTTTGATTCAGGTGCGGCCGTGCTCTCCCGTGCGGCCGTGCGGTTACACACCACTCAATGTTATGAAATACACCACTCAATGTTAAGAAACACACCACAGTGCATATTTGTGTGGTGTGTTTCTTAACATTGAGTGGTGTATTTC
>NC_044921.1:10629341-10681711 GCF_003576645.1 Ipomoea triloba
CGTGCTCTCCCGTGCGGCCGTGCGGTCACACACCACTCAATGTTACGAAATACACCACTCAATGTTAAGAAACACACCACAATGAAACACAATGAAACACACCACAATGTTAAGAAACACACCACAGTGCATATTTGTGTGGTGTGTTTCTTAACATTGAGTGGTGTATTTTGTAACATTGAGTGGTGTGAACCGCACGGCCGCACGGGAGAGCACGACCACACCTGAACCTTACCATATATATATATATATATATATATATATATAGCATGCTCAGATTATGCATATTGCGAACTCAAACTCCACAATTAAATATTTAAATTGTAACACTAAATACAATTTAAACCGAATATTCAGTATTAAAATTAAAATTCAACAAATTAAAACTTAATAATTTGTTCAAAATTGAATAATAATTTAATTATGAATTTAATGCCAAAATTGAGTGCAAAACTAAATGGCATTAATATTCCAAAACAAACAATTACCATACATTTACCATTGCCAAAAATAATATACAATATTAATTAAGGTAATATTAATATGGAAATATTAAACCAAATAATTACCATTTACCAAAAATTAATATGTATAATATTACTATATTTTACCATTTGCCAAAAATAAATGATATACAAATTAATTAAGGTAATATTAATTAATATGATAATATTAAAATAAATAATTATCAGTTACCAAATTAATTTGTAACAAAATAAGGCAAATATTTAATAGGTAAAATAAAAGGTAAATACCATTTTAATAGGAGATTACCGGTCTGTCTTCTTTCGTAACATCTCTGGAAAATCAATGCTCATCGTCAGCAGAGACGCAAGGAAGAAGCAACGACAGCGCCGCCGGAGGAAAACCAGCACGCATTCGCCGCATTCCACCACCGCAAAACCGCCTCACACGCAGCGCCCAATGGCGCTGGTTGCAGCCACCGTCGCCCGCTCGCCGCTAACGAGACCATGTCGCGCCGACGTCGACTGAATCTTGAGGGGCAGCGACCAACGCCGACGACAGCCTGAAGCACCGAACACCATCGCTAGCCGCCAACCATCGCCTGAAGCCGGGGAGAGAACCACTGCTGTACCTAGCAGCCATCCGACGTACCAGCGCCTTGGATCGAACAGCAGCGGTGAGAACAGCGGAAAAACCAGCGCCTTGAGTGGAACAAAAGCGCCCACCGCCGTCAACCATGCATGCTTGATGAGTAGCCAAAACTAGTCGCCTGAAGGAGAGAAGGGGACAGTGACGACGGCGGAAATCCAACCTGATACGGGCATATCCACAGTAGAAGAGGGTGAAAATCAAGATATGAAAGATAGAGAAGAAACAACTCATACTGCTAGGCCAAAGAGGGAACGAAGGAAACCAGCATGGATGGCTGATTACATTTGTTAGACTAAGTCTATTCATAATAGGATAGTATAGTTTAGTCCTAATATATATCATATTAAGAATCATAGTCATAAACATAATAGGAGTAACTCAGTATATAACCACCCTGCATGCCAGGGAAGAGGACACACAAGAATTATTTCAACTCCCATTCTCCTGCTATCTATCTCTCTCTCTCTCTCTCTCTCTCTCTCTCTCTCTCTCTATTTCTCTCTCTGATTTTCCCCCTCTCATTCCGTCCTTGGAGTTCGCATCCACTCAAAGCGGTGCCGGCTTGATACGAGTTCGTATCAATTGGTGCTCTCATTGAATCGAACTACAATCCTGCCTCATTATGTCAGACAACCAAGCTACAACAACTCATCCTTGGGAGCAGGCAATTACCGAATTGCAAGAAAATTTTGNTACCATATATATATATATATATATATATATATATAGCATGCTCAGATTATGCATATTGCGAACTCAAACTCCACAATTAAATATTTAAATTGTAACACTAAATACAATTTAAACCGAATATTCAGTATTAAAATTAAAATTCAACAAATTAAAACTTAATAATTTGTTCAAAATTGAATAATAATTTAATTATGAATTTAATGCCAAAATTGAGTGCAAAACTAAATGGCATTAATATTCCAAAACAAACAATTACCATACATTTACCATTGCCAAAAATAATATACAATATTAATTAAGGTAATATTAATATGGAAATATTAAACCAAATAATTACCATTTACCAAAAATTAATATGTATAATATTACTATATTTTACCATTTGCCAAAAATAAATGATATACAAATTAATTAAGGTAATATTAATTAATATGATAATATTAAAATAAATAATTATCAGTTACCAAATTAATTTGTAACAAAATAAGGCAAATATTTAATAGGTAAAATAAAAGGTAAATACCATTTTAATAGGAGATTACCGGTCTGTCTTCTTTCGTAACATCTCTGGAAAATCAATGCTCATCGTCAGCAGAGACGCAAGGAAGAAGCAACGACAGCGCCGCCGGAGGAAAACCAGCACGCATTCGCCGCATTCCACCACCGCAAAACCGCCTCACACGCAGCGCCCAATGGCGCTGGTTGCAGCCACCGTCGCCCGCTCGCCGCTAACGAGACCATGTCGCGCCGACGTCGACTGAATCTTGAGGGGCAGCGACCAACGCCGACGACAGCCTGAAGCACCGAACACCATCGCTAGCCGCCAACCATCGCCTGAAGCCGGGGAGAGAACCACTGCTGTACCTAGCAGCCATCCGACGTACCAGCGCCTTGGATCGAACAGCAGCGGTGAGAACAGCGGAAAAACCAGCGCCTTGAGTGGAACAAAAGCGCCCACCGCCGTCAACCATGCATGCTTGATGAGTAGCCAAAACTAGTCGCCTGAAGGAGAGAAGGGGACAGTGACGACGGCGGAAATCCAACCTGATACGGGCATATCCACAGTAGAAGAGGGTGAAAATCAAGATATGAAAGATAGAGAAGAAACAACTCATACTGCTAGGCCAAAGAGGGAACGAAGGAAACCAGCATGGATGGCTGATTACATTTGTTAGACTAAGTCTATTCATAATAGGATAGTATAGTTTAGTCCTAATATATATCATATTAAGAATCATAGTCATAAACATAATAGGAGTAACTCAGTATATAACCACCCTGCATGCCAGGGAAGAGGACACACAAGAATTATTTCAACTCCCATTCTCCTGCTATCTATCTCTCTCTCTCTCTCTCTCTCTCTCTCTCTCTCTCTCTATTTCTCTCTCTGATTTTCCCCCTCTCATTCCGTCCTTGGAGTTCGCATCCACTCAAAGCGGTGCCGGCTTGATACGAGTTCGTATCAATTGGTGCTCTCATTGAATCGAACTACAATCCTGCCTCATTATGTCAGACAACCAAGCTACAACAACTCATCCTTGGGAGCAGGCAATTACCGAATTGCAAGAAACAACTCATCCTTGGGAGCAGGCAATTACCGAATTGCAAGAAAATTTTGACAGACAAACTGTTACAAACCACCAACTCATTCAAAAACTCATCAACTCTGTTTCACGATTGGAAACGATGGTAACAACCAATATGAATGCAGTAGTGCAATTGGAAACGATGGTAACAACCAATATGAATGCAGTAGTGCAACCTCAAGTACAGGGAATTTTAGGACCTTCACCTGATACTCATCTGCAGCCATCTACGCAGACGGAGAATGGTCAAGGGACCCAACGATCTGTGCAGACGGAGAATGGTCAAGGGACCCAACGATTTCATATAAAACTTGAGTTACCTCGCTTTGATGGTTCAGACCCTCACGGTTGGGTATTTAGAATTCAAGAATATTTTGATTTTTATGATACACCCGACACACAGCGTTTGCGAATAGCAGGATTCACAATGGAGGGGAAGGCTTCCGAGTGGTATCAATGGATGAAGAAGAATAGATTGTTAACCACATGGAAGGAATTTTTGCAGAATGTCACAAAGCGGTTTGGTGAGTCTCGTTTTGAGGATTTCCAAGGGAAATTGTCAAAATTGACACAGCAGACCACAGTCACTGCCTATCAAGCAGAATTTGAACGATTAATGAATAAAGTTACAGGGATTGCAGAACCGATCCTTCTTTCCATGTTCATCGCAGGGCTTAAACCACTTATTCGACGAGAAGTGCAGATGGCACGACCAACAACATTGATGGAAGCTTTTGATCTTGCTCGAGAATATGAGGCAAAATTGGAGGAAATTCAGGCTGAGCTTCAACCAGTTGCACGATCACCCTTAAGGTGGCAACAACGCCAAATACCACCTGCAAACACTACACGGTCAGCCCCAGTTATAACACAATCATCCGTCCAAGACAAAAGGGAGACAACAACCTTAGCTTTACCACCCTCAACTCAATCAACATCAAATCTTCCCATTAAACGATTAACACCTGCAGAGATGCGGGAAAAACGAGAGAAAGGTATCTGCTATAACTGTGACCAACGCTGGTCAAACAACCATAGATGTCGAACCAGATTTCTGATGCTAATGGGGACATGAGATGACGATATAGAAGATCCACTCTTACAGGAAGACACCATAGTGCATGGGCAAGATGACATAATCTCAGGAGATATTTCTAGTCTAAACTCATTGGCAGGCCCAGGTAATCCTAGATCGCTTAAACTTTTGGGGGAAGTTAATGGGCAAAAATTACAGATTTTAATAGATAGTGGTAGCACCCATAACTTTGTGCAACCCAAAATTGCGGAGCAATTACAGTTACATGCTTTGAAGGTTACACCATTTCGGGTATATGTTGGTAACGGAGATTCTCTAGCTTGTTCCCACAATTGCAAACAAGTACCATTGATACTACATGGCACTGAATTCTTAATAGACTTCTTTGTGCTTCCAATTCGAGGCCCGGACATGGTGTTAGGAATTCAATGGTTACGGGGACTGGGAAAGGTTGAGCATGACTATGCTAATATGTCCATGCAGTTTGAATGGAAAGACCAACAGGTAAAATTGCAAGGAAATCACTCATTGACACCACAGGAAATAACTCTGAATCAGTTAGAAGTTCCAGTAGCAACAAGGGAAATACTGGAACTCTATGAGTTGTTCCTAATAAGTGGTCCTGAATCTCCACCAGAAGAAAATAATACTGAAAAATCTATACAGGAGATACAACTCCCTACAGATATTCCACCAGAAATTATAACAGTACTTCAGCAGCATGAGAAACTATTCCAAGCACCTGCTACGTTACCCCCATATAGATTTTTCAATCACAGAATTCATTTACAGCCGGGAACCAAGCCAATCAATGTTCGCCCATATCGCTACCCACACTTCCAAAAAGAAGAAATCGAGAAGCTGGTTACAGAAATGCTAGATCAAGGAATTATCCGACCTAGTCAAAGCCCTTTCTCATCTCCAGTCCTACTCGTAAAAAAGAAAGATGGTACCTACAGATTCTGCGTAGATTATAGAGCCTTGAACGCTGCAACAGTACGAGACCAATTTCCTATTCCTACGGCAGATGAGCTCTTTGATGAGTTAGGCCAAGCAAGGGTATTTACAAAATTAGATCTTAGAGCCGGCTATCATCAGATAAGGATGCATGACCGAGACATATATAAGACAGCCTTTCGAACTCATGAAGGACATTATGAGTTTCTTGTCATGCCTTTTGGGGTAATGAATGCCCCGTCTACCTTTCAAGCAACCATGAACCGCATGCTCCACCAATTCTTAAGGAAATTTGTGATAGTGTTCTTTGATGACATCTTGGTCTATAGTCAAACACTGGAGGATCACATTTACCACCTACAAGAAGTGTTTGACACATTACAACAGTATGAATTCTACTTAAAGTTGAGCAAGTGCAGATTTTGTCAAACTTCTATCGAATACCTTGGTCACATAATTGATCAGGAAGGTGTGCATGCAGATCCTAACAAAATTGAGGTAATGATAAACTGGCCACAACCAAAAACCATTCGACAATTAAGGGGATTCTTGGGAATGACAGGATATTACCGTCGTTTCATAAAAGGTTATGCCAACATCGCAGCTCCGCTAACCGACTTACTTAAAAAGGATGCATTCCAATGGGGGCAAAAAGCAGAGGAAGCATTTACGACCCTCAAGACTGCAATGACAAAGACCCCGATTTTAAGACTTCCTGATTTTAGCAAGCATTTCATTGTAGAAACAGATGCATCTAATGAAGGCATTGGGGCGATTCTGGTGCAGGAAGACAGACCAATTGCATTTTTCAGCAAAAAGTTGGGATCACGATTAAAAAACTCATCAACATACAACAGGGAGCTTTTTGCCATTGTAGAAGCTGTACAAAAATGGAGACAGTACCTACTAGGGAGGTTTTTCATCATCCGAACAGATTATAAAAGCTTGAAGGAGTTGTTACAACAAGTAGTGCAAACCCCAACTCAACAACACTATGTTAGAAAATTAATGGGATATAATTTCAAAATAGAGTATAAACCTGGCAGCAATAATAAAGTAGCAGATGCTCTTTCCAGAAGAGAAAAAGAGACAGCACCGAACAGCTCATATGGAGAAGTATTCCTCACAGTAAGTAAACCAATCCCAGAACTTATAGAGACTATACGAAAGGAAAATAACTCAGAACCTGACATACTGCAACTCCACCAAAAAAATATAGAAGGGAGACTACCTAATTATTATGAAATCAAAGATGGCATGGCTTTCTACAAAGGCCGATATTGCATAGGAGCAAACTCTAAACTGAAATCTCACCTGCTACAAGAGTTCCATTCAACCCCAATGGCAGGTCACACAGGGGTAACTCGCACATTGGTGAGGCTTGCAGCTAATTTTCATTGGACAAACATGAGGGACGATGTGAAAAAGTTCATCGCAACCTGCCAAATATGCCAACAAACCAAATATTCAACACAACCCCCTGCAGGACTACTCCAACCACTCCCAGTTCCTTCAAGAGTTTGGGAAGATGTAACAATGGATTTCATAACAGGATTACCGGTATCACGAGGACAAGGAACCATCATGGTAGTGGTGGATAGGCTTACTAAATATGTGTACTTTGGAACATTACCACACCAATTTAGTGCACAGAAGGCAGCTAATGTATTTGTAGAAATAGTGGCAAAACATCATGGTTTCCCTGCAACAATTGTCTCAGATCGAGACCCAATTTTCTTAAGCAAATTTTGGGATGAATTATTCACACTAAGTGGCACAACACTGAAGAGAAGCACGGCATACCACCCACAGACCGACGGGCAAACAGAAGTAATGAATCGAGGCTTAGAGCAATATTTAAGGGCTTTCACCCACGCCAAACCAACCAACTGGACATCATACTTGGGTTGGGCAGAATTTTGTGCCAATACAAGCTACCACAGCAGCATTAAGATGACTCCATTTCAAGCACTATATGGAAGACCTCCACCTACCTTATCACCGTATAACCAAGACACAACAACAGTTCAAGCACTAGATGAATTGTTGTTGGATCGCGACAGATTGATAAGGCAACTAAAACTCAATCTTCTAGAAGCTCAGCATCGCATGGCCCAAAAAGCCAATGCCAAAAGGAGTGAAGTGGAATTTTCTGTAGGAGATAAGGTTTGGCTTCGTCTACAACCATATAGACAGATATCAGTAGCACGGAGAAGCTCTAACAAACTAGCACGACGCTATTATGGGCCGTTCAAGATCTTGGAAAAAAAAGGAGAAGTTGCATACCGCCTCGAGCTTCCACCACAAGCAAAAATTCATTCAGTATTCCATGTCTCACAACTCAAGAAACACATGGGAACTGAGGGAAATATAGAGGTCCAATTACCAGAAAAATTTGTTGGCCAATCACCTATTTCAACTCCGCTAGCACTCTGTGGGGAACGGGATGTTCTGAAAAATGGAAAAATACAACACCAAGTCTTGGTACAGTGGTCAGATAGTAATCCAGAAAATGCAACATGGGAAATTGCCGATGAAATGGAACGATGGTACCCCAATCTCCACCTCGAGGACAAGGTGGTCGCCGAAGGAAAGGGGAGTGATACGGGCATATCCACAGTAGAAGAGGGTGAAAATCAAGATATGAAAGATAGAGAAGAAACAACTCATACTGCTAGGCCAAAGAGGGAACGAAGGAAACCAGCATGGATGGCTGATTACATTTGTTAGACTAAGTCTATTCATAATAGGATAGTATAGTTTAGTCCTAATATATATCATATTAAGAATCATAGTCATAAACATAATAGGAGTAACTCAGTATATAACCACCCTGCATGCCAGGGAAGAGGACACACAAGAATTATTTCAACTCCCATTCTCCTGCTATCTATCTCTCTCTCTCTCTCTCTCTCTCTCTCTCTATTTCTCTCTCTGATTTTCCCCCTCTCATTCCGTCCTTGGAGTTCGCATCCACTCAAAGCGGTGCCGGCTTGATACGAGTTCGTATCACAACCCGCCTCTGCCTCTGCCACCTCTCCTCGTTGCAACGCCCACCAACGCCGTCAGCCATCGTCCACGCAAAACTCGCCGTCGTTGGTCATGGTCGCCGATGACCGAAGGGAGCGATGCAACCGTTGAAAGCGATCGTAAGAAAAAGAAAAAAAATAATCAAAAAACTGATTATTATTATTATTATTTTATTATTATTATTATTATTATTATTTTTAGCAATCCAAATATTAAAATAATACTTAATGCTAAAAAAAGAAAATTTCAGCTGCCCAAAAATCATATACAAAAAAAATTATGTATATGAAAACTTAATATTGTTTTAGGCAAACAATCAACCAGGCAGAGATTGATAAGACTCTGATACCAAATGTAAGATCATAAATCTTATCTAAACATATACAGAATGAGTTTACGAGTAACCTAACCTCGTAATAGCGGAAGCATAGATCGTTGATCTCCAGCCATAGTTGATGCCTTGTTGTGTTGCCTGTGTTAGTCGTTTTGTCTCACACTTGACTCAGAACCCTAGATGGTGTCCTGGTATTTTCTGAGCAGTGTGAGTACCATGTCTGTAGGTATCTATATGATTGTCTGTCCTGCATCCCATCAATGCAGGCTTATATAGACATATGGTGGATTGGACTAAACCTAGATGTCCAATCCAACCTATAGCTTAGTGGGCCTAGCACACTTGCACCACATTATTAAGGCCCATATTGGGAAAGGTCTTACACTATCATTTTTGAGCTCCATTATGGTTCTAGATAACATTTCATCAACTTCTCTAATATCATCTCGTCTTTGTGAGGTGTGATCCAAATGGGAGGAAAATTTTGGTCTATAGTGAGCTATTTGAGCACCATGTCCTTAAGGTGGGTCATAAGAAATTCGACCCTTCTCACCTTGACCATAGGTGAGTTTACCACCTTGGTTATAGTCTTACCTCCCTTGGAAACCTCTATTTTGTTGCCAACCTTCGCCTTGTTTCTAACCTTGGTTTTGACTTTGATTTCCTCCACCATTGGCATTCTACCGCCTCCACATGTTCCGATGCGGAGGGCGATGTGCAAGCGTTAGTATCATGTAAGCCACCACATATATTGCAATAGAGCGATAATGCCATGCAAGGTTTTGCCTTCAGTTCAAGCTTTTCCACCATGGATTAGAGTCTTTTTATCTCGTGGTTCATGGCCTCGATCTTCGCCTCATTGGCTACATTCCCCTGGAGTTTCATACATGTCGACATGATCATTCCTCTTGTTATACCAAAAGGAAGTATTATGTGATATCCGCTTAATTAACCCCTCCGCTTCGGGTAGTGCTAAGGATACAAAAACCCCCCTTGATGAAGAACCAAGGAGCATCTTTCCTTCATCCGGCAACCCTCCGTAGAATGAACTTACCACATCCCAAGGGTGCATAAGATCGTGCGGACATTGTCTCTTTAAAATCTTAAATCTCCTCCAAGCCTCACCCAAGCTTTCAAAACTCCATTGTTTAAACTCTTGAATTTGTCTCCTAATCTTCATCGTCTTGGTGAGTGGAAAGAATTTGATAAGTATTATTTATATTGTTATTTTAATAATATTTTTCAGTTAATTTGCAATAGTTATTTAATTTCATGTTCATTTTTATTTATTATTGTTATATTTAGCTTTAGTAATAGTGTTTAATTTTGAGGTTGTCTTTATTATTAATTTTGTTTATTTGTTTATTATTTGAATTCTATCATGACAATAATTCCTTGATCATAATTTAATAAAATTATTATTATATATTCTTTTTCTATCATCTGGAACCAAACGAGAAAGAAAAGGATCATTCATGGCAATGGGATCCGATTGTAGAGCAAGTCATTAAATGGAAAGAAAGTTTTCGTGGCTTCCCCTTAATCTTAGGGAAAATTGTGTGGCTCAAACATTGAAGAAGGAGATGCTGTGGGGATTGAAGCAATATAAATAGGGGAAACTTTATGCAGGAAACCATCATCTTTGCACCCAAAAACCATTCACGGAGGTTTTCAATCGCCATTGAGCTTCCCCGGCAACAACGCCAAAAATTGATGGACAATTTTAATTATGTCCTCGCAAGTACACGAATCAGTTGTAGTGATAGTTGTTGGTCCCAAGGAGATGGGGTACAAGTCTAGAGGGGGGGGGGGTGAATAGACTTGTATAAGATTTTGCAAATCTTTTTGACCTCTCGTGTGTATTGGACTTAGGATGTTTAGGTCCGACACATCACAAGACGAAGGCAAAGTTTTATGCGCAGCGGAAAAGTTATCCCCTTATTAATTAGCACGAGTTTGAGTTAGTTCGAGAGGTGTGGTTATATGCAGTGCAATTCGAGAGATGGGTTAGCGAGAGATAAAAGCAGAAAGTAAATGCGAGATAGATTTTTAAGTGGTTCGGCCAACCCGCCTACATCCACTCTTCTTCTAGAAACTCCCTAGAAGGATTGCACTAAAACTTCCCTTTTTAGTACAATATCGAGCGCTTGAGCTTTGATCACGAAGCCCGCCTCAAGCCTCAGGTTTTTCGCCCCGCTTCTTGTTACTCCACCTCTCGAGCACTTGAGCTTTGATCACCAAGCCCGCCTCAAGCCTCAGGATCTTCACAAGACAGCTCCCAGGTTACTCCGCCTCTTCTTGCCTTCTCCAAAGCAAGGTTGTTCCGGTTGTCACAGGTTGTGTGTAACAATCTCCAATTTGACCAAAAAGCTTTCGTTGGATGATCTTCCTTGTAGAACAGCTTTGGTTACCTTCTAGATGTATAGTAGTTGAAGCTTTGTAACTCTCTCAAACACTAAGATGTGTTTTTCTCGCAGTTGTGAATATCAAGGATGATATTCCAGATTAAGGACTTGCACTTTGAATGTTTGAATTTGACACCTCTTTCTTATCAACCAATTGACTTGCATCTTGAACTTGTGTCTTCACGTCCTTATATATGAGAGTTGAGGAATAATTCCGTTGGATGGAAAATTATTCCGTTTGAAATCTGTCTCCCATGCTGATCATGGGACGTGCATATTTTTAGCATGTTTCATGGAGTGGTGGTCTTGTAACTTGAGCCTTTTGTCTTGTAGTGAATATCCCATATTCCACTATCTTGAGTCCATGCTCCACTTACTACTCTTGGCAAAAAGTTACTCTTTTTATATTCCCATTGATCCTTGTTTTAGGGAATAAGACCGACTTTGGATTGGTGCACTTTCTATCCGTTTGTTGTGGAATCCTGACGTGGCATCCACTACCGGCTGTTTTGTGTTTCCATAAGATTCTTTTGGCACCTCCTTAATATTTTATCTCCATGATATTCTTCTTCTCAAAACTTAGATTACTTTATCCATGCGTGTCGACTGCCATTCAGTCCTTTGGAGAAGTAACAGTTCATCGAGACCAAGGTTGATGTCTCGACTACTTGATGTCTTGATCCTATGTCTCGAACTGGATTGATGTCTCGAGAGATCCCATCTCTCGAACTCTGCTTGTGTCTCGAGACTTAGTTGATGTCTCGCAGACCCTTATTCCTCTAGCGATGTTCCATGCCTTCTTCTGATCTATCTATGATCTTACAACACGAAACTTCTAAGATGTTCAAACAAGGTTACCTTAAGCTTAAATATTTTCCGAGTTGAGCTCAAATACTCGGTTGTATTTTCGCTCTTAGTTTACTTGTCGAACTTACAAATATTTCCTATCTATCGAGACTTAGGGGATTGTGATTTACATTTGGAATCATCAAAACCTATTACAATATGTTCCTAACAATTTCCCCCTTTTTGATGATGCCAACATTATACTTACTTATATGGCTGATTTTCAAGAAAATAAACTTTGATTTTATTTTCAGCGCATACCGTAAGTTTGACAAAGAAACTAATCTGCTAAAACATGAAGTAAAAACTCACGCAACACCCCCAGCAAAAGATATATATATATATTAAAGATAAGGGAATGTTTTACAATGAAGTACTTAGCAAAAAAGTTAAAAGAAAGCAAAGAACAACATAAGGATATTTTAAGAATGCATGTAGACATCGAGAGCTTACTGCTTGTCTGTTTTCCTCTTCTCGTTGATAGCTGCTCGTGTCTTGATGGGATCTTTAGTATTTACCAGATTTAGGTAGTCATCTGATACATCAAGGTGAAGGTAGTTGATGAAGGCTTCACCTATGAAATCACCTTCGATTACCCCATTTCTCCACCATTCGATGCATTCTTGAGGAGTGAGGCCGCTGTGAGAAGATAGGTCAGTTTTGGCAAGAAGACTTACTATGATTTCATTTAGATATTCTGTCGTGTCTTCCTTGATGCCATTCTGTAGTCTCTCATAAATTGCTCATCTTTCTTCTCCTTGGCCGTTAGTTGTTCTTGCCTCTTCCTTCTCCTTTCTCTGTCTTCTTCTCTTCTCTTCTCAAACTCCAGTGTACGCTGAACCCTTAGCTCCTCCTGCCTTTTGGCTTCCTCCACTGCCTTGCTAGATGTTCTTGGAACTTTCGGAGGAGGTCCAGTGGTTAAGGGTTCACTAGCTGCCCTTTTCTTGCTGGTTGATGTCCCTCTTGATCCTTGATTCCCCTGATTTTCCCCCTTGTTGGCATCATCCAGACGGGAAAGTAGAGTGGACATACCCTCAAAAAGTGATTGAAGCTGGGCAGGTACTTGGTTTGACAGGTCATCGAGTACGGCTTTGATCATATCCTGTTGAACTTCACTGGAGTTGCGGAATGCTTGAAGCTCATCTCTCAATTCCGCAACTGCTGCCCTTGCTTCCGCAGCTTCTGCTCGAGCTTCTGCAGCCTCATTTGTGGCTCGTCTTGCTGCATCTTCAGCCCACACCATTTGTTCGAGAAGTTCTTCACGGCTGGTTTGGGATTCACTTAATCCAGCAGCGGGCAGTGATGCGTTGTGAACAAGTGTAAGCTTGTGTTCTATTCGGGCCATCTTCTGAGAGTGATCGGACATGAATTGGCGCACCTCGCTAATGAAAGCTTCTTCAGCCTGTCGATCATAATCAGAAGGAGGAGAAGAAGGTTGAGAAGTACCTTTAGTGGGAAGGGACTTGGGTGCTTCCAGATTTCCACCCATGGTTTGCAACTGTGAGTCCACCTCTCGATTGTGTGTCTGAGGATCAGCAGGAGCACTGGGATCAGAGCTTGAAGGTATCTCCATGTCAGGCGCTTCCCGGTTTCCACCTGAGGGATGGATCACTTCTCGCTCATCACCTCTCGAATCTGAAACCTCAGCTTCAGCTTCTGGTGGGATTGGATCAGCTAAGGAAGGAACTTCTGTGTTGGATGCTTCCCGGTTTCCATCAAATTTAAGAACCTCCTCAGTGTTACCTCTCGAACCAGAGCTGGGAACTTGATCATCTGCCGGAGGGATTGGATTTGAGGAGGGAGGCTGTGCATCGACAGGTGCTTCCCGGTTTCCATCATTGATGGGAACATCTTCCCCCTCAGTACTTCTCGAGCCAGCAGGACTTGTAGTTGTCTGCTCTTGTTGCTCATCCGGCTGCACTTCAGACTGCTCAGGAGAGTCAGGAATCACTATGGTTTCGGGAGCAGCTGGTGCACTCCACCTTTGCCTATCAAACATTCTGGCCGCAAAGGTAGATACCGTGTCATCTGGTAGCAGGAATGGAGATGCCTGCTCCATGTACATTGAAAAGCCTGGCAATGTGAGCAACGGAATTTCACCCTCTCGAACTGTTTGTGCCTCGTCATTATCAGGTGAGGGTGTGGATTCAGGAGCTGGCAGAAGTAAGATGGAGTTGGGTTCTGCCTCAAGTGCTTCAGAGGTCTCGGATTCACCTCTCGAAGCTACTACCTGTGTGTCCAGAGCAGAATCACTAACTTGGGACAAAGGAATTGCTGCCGTTGCTATTGGATTTTCAGGATCATCCCTTGCAACTCCTGAGGTCTCCCCTGGACCTCTCGTATCTTCTACTTGATGTCCCAAGGATAAGGCAGTAGCGAGCCTGACATCTTCTTGAAATTTTGCTTCTAATTCAGGATCTACTTCAGGCTCGTCTTCTTGTTCTTCAGCAGCTATGCCCTTCCCTTTATCAGAACGTCCAAGATTCCTCTTGGTCACTTGCATTTCATGGGCTAGCTCTTGTAATTCATTGGCTGGGATCTCAGTAAGATTTAACCAATTTAAGGCAAAAATCTCCTCAGCCTCCATATCTGCTGTTTGGGCTATTAGTTGGTTAAAGGGACCTGTTTTCCAGTTAATCCATCGGAGTATTCTGGAAAATTCATCCAAGCTGGATACAACTTCATTATTTTGATCCAACTGAGTGGTGACTTCCTCATTCAGATCATGAGACTCAGCAGATAGGATTTCTGTTGCTGATGCAGCTTCCACTGACTGTGCAGCGATCTCTCGATTGTGCTCCGAGAGATCATCACCCAACCCAACATCTGCTATGGCTCTTGCTATTGATCCTTCAACTTTTTATTAATCGACTGGTTGGTACTTGAAACTGAGCCTTGCACTTGCTGCTTTAGGAAGTTGAAGATGATATTTGCCCAGTCCATTTGAACGTTGTTCCAGATGGCATGGAGGATTTTGAGGATGTCCAGATTGATTTCATCGGTTCCAGACACCTTGCTGAGGATGAACTTCATGATGAGGTCAGCTGCAATTGCAAACCTCTCCTTCAAATGGTACTTGCGGAGGGCAGAGGTTGCACTGGATGGTGCATTCTCCAATCAGATTTTGTCCCAAAATGCCTGCTTGTCCAGATTGTAATCCGAGAGGTTTCGCACTACCTCTTCTGATGCAGCAAAGTCGAATGCAGCTCTAAGGTCACCCACGGAGGTCGTGATGTCAATCTCGTTGAACCGGCTTTCACTCTTGCCCTTTGTGACCTTAGCGTTTGCGAACCATTCGGTGAAGTCGAGGTCGTGGATGGTTCGATAGTCATGCGTCATGTATTTCATTAGCCCGGCCTTCTCGAACTTCTTGAAGAACTTCTCCACTTGCTTCGGGTTCGTCGAGTGATTGACGAAGCCATCTCTGTCAAGAATGCTACCAGCCTTAACTTGCTTGATGAGAGTTCGAATGCGGTTCAATTCCCTTTGATAAGCTTCGGAAGATGAAGTTGATGATGAATCAGACGCCATTGTTGAAAGCTTGCTGTTTTGGAGGGAATGTGTACAGTGTTTGTAATTTTGGGCATTTTGGATATTCGGTTTGAGCTTGAATCCGGGTAAGGAAGATGGGTTTGGCTTTTATATCATGTGGATTCGGGTTGGATATATGGATAGGGTTGAGAGATTGACCCAAATTAGGATCCCGACTGATTTAAAAGAAGTGAAAGGTCAGAAATACCCTTTTATAACGGTTAGGAGTATAAAATATGATAAGGGTATTTTGGTAAGATATAGGACGGTTTTGGATTCAAGATAGTGGGGTATTAAAGTAAAATATCTTTATAAGCATCCTCCCACTAATCAAGATAGTGCCCTTAAAACTTGGAAATCGTTAGTAACCGGAAACCACATGGCTAATATTAATTTCCAAATTAGCCGTTCCATATATATCCGTTGAGCGTATCAGTTTCACCTCTCGAAGGTGAACACTCGTCTGTATTAGTTTAAGGATCTTCCCCCTGAGTGATTGATCCCTAAACCTCCTTATTCCTCCGTCTTGATCTGGTTGATTCCATAGTAACATGTTCAAGTGGTTAAGGATCTTCCCCCTGAGTGATTGATCCGTAACCCTCCTTATTCCTCCATTTTGAGATACATGTAGAACCAGTTTGTTATCTTTCGAAGTGATCTCTCGAACTCCCTTTCTTCGAGACATAACGTATTTGGGCAAACTGAGTGTGTATCTCTTGAATAACCTTTCGAACACAGATTGCAAAAAGAACAAGATTGATTCATCCAAAAGATATCACTTGGAACATTTCCTTAAGTTCATTTAGTGATTTCCAGATACATTACACATGAATCAATATACTATTAGATTTCCTAGAAACTTTTGTTTGACCTTGGGTAGCCATCTAGGAATCTAACGTTAGAGTAGGAACTAGCCATCTAAAATCCTATTTATTCTAGTTACAGAACTAGAGATGGCTAATTCTTCTTGTTCTTCTCTACCTCTCCGCTGCTGCACTCCTCACAGGCTCCTTCTCCCTTTCCCTTGGTTCTCCATTTGGTTGAGGGAGATCCTTTTCCGGAATGTGCAGCTGTAGGAGTCCCACTTATACGAGACTCTTCTCCTGATTTCAGTATCCCACCATTGTGGATCTCCACGCATTTGGGGATCCATTCACCTTGGATGGGAATAGGATACTTGCTTGGATTATTAGGAAGCTCCGCAATCTGTTCACCCTTCGTTGATTCTGGATAGTTTTCTCCTTGAAAGTCTTTGGACTTAACTGCCGATTTCCTTCCTCTATACCAGAATGGTACATCATCTTTTCCTTTCTTCTTCTGCATGAAGAAGTTGATGACAGGAATTGATGAAGAAACACCTCTATTTATAGCCCAAAACTTAAGCACTATTGAGTTACGAGATGCTATATGAATGACCATTCAATACTGTTGTAACTTCAAGGCTGCCATAAAGTTGATGTAATTGCCCCTCACATGCGAAACAGTTCATGGCACTAAATACAAGGAGATAAGATTTGACCGTTCAACCCAATTCTATCATTCCCAATTCTAGCCTTAGTTGAGAGAACCTATTTTCACATAACGCCTTTGTGAAAATATCTGCTAGTTGCTCCTCCGTTGCAACATATTCCAAAGTTATATCTTTTTTCTCAACATGGTCTCGGATGAAGTGATACTTGATATCAATATGTTTTGTCCTTGAGTGTAACACTAGATTTTGAGTAATGGCTATGGCACTGGTGTTGTCACACATGATCTTAACCTCTTTACATTCAACACCATAATCCAGTAATTGTTGCTTCATCCATAAAATTTGAGCACAACAACTTCCAGCTACTACATATTCTGCCTCAGCGGTACTTGTAGCTATCGAATGTTGTTTCTTGCTAAACCATGAGACAAGTCTCCCACCTAGAAACTGACATGTCCCAGATGTGCTCTTTCTATCAATTTTACAACTGGCAAAGTCCGCATCTGAGTATCCTATAAGTTCGAAAGATCCACCTTTCGAATACCAAAGTCCAACACTTTGTGTACCCTTGAGATATCTAAGTATCTTCTTAGATGCATTGAGGTGACTTTCCTTAGGACTTGCCTGAAATCTAGCACATACACCTACTGCAAAGGATATATCTGGTCTACTAGCAGTTAAATAAAGAAGAGATCCGATGATACCTCGATACATGGTCTGATCGACCTCTCGACCTTCACTGTCAGCATTGATACGTAGAGAGGTTCCCATAGGCACTTTGACTGAAGATTTCCCTTCTATATTGTATTTCCTGAGCAGATCCTTGGTGTATTTCTCCTGGTTGATGAAAATACCTTCCTTAAGCTGTCTCACTTGTAATCCAAGGAAGTAGTTGAGTTCTCCTATCATGCTCATTTCGAACTTCCCTTTCATCAAACTGGAGAACTTCTCGCATAAGTCTGGATTGGTGCTCCCAAAAATGATATCATCCACATAGATTTGCACCAATAAGATATGATTCCCATCCTTAATTCTGAACAATGTTTCATCCACTAGGCCTTTGGTGAACCCACACTGAAGTAGAAACGAGGATAAGGTGTCATACCAAGCTCTCGGAGCTTGTTTCAAGCCGTAAAGTGCCTTCTTCAACTTGTATACTTTGTCAGCTCCCACGTCCTTCAAGAAACCCGGAGGTTGTTCAACGTACACCTCTTCTTCAAGAAGTCCGTTCAGAAAAGCGCTCTTGACATCCATTTGATACACTTTGAAGTCTTTGAAGGCGGCATATGCGAGAAAGATGCGAAGGGCTTCGAGACGTGCCACCGGAGCGAAGGTTTCATCAAAATCTATTCCTTCCTCTTGGCAGTATCCTTTAGCAACAAGTCTGGCCTTGTTCCTAACAATAACTCCATCCTCATTCATCTTGTTTCTGAAAACCCACTTTGTTCCAATGATATTCTGATGATGAGGTCTCGGAACTAGTTCCCAAACGTCGTTCCTTTCAAACTGATGAAGTTCCTCTTGCATGGCTTGCACCCAATCTGGATCACTTAGGGCCTCATCGATCACCTTAGGCTCTATTTGAGATAGAAAGCAATCAAACATGCTTTCTCTGTATGCTGATCTGGTCCGAACTTTGTCACGTACATCTCCAATCACTTGATCAGCGGGGTGACTTCTCAGCCATCTTAGATTGGGTTGTGGCTCCTCAGTTGACTCCTCGGTTGTTGGTTGGGATGTGGGTTGATCATCTGTGATCTGGATTGGATCAACTGAGTCAGGAGCATTCTTCTTTGTAGTCTCTTCATCATCTGATTCTGACTAGAGTTCTGCTACGTCTCGAACTATCGACTGCTTCCCATCGAGAGGTAAGTCTGATCTCTCGATTGTTTCCGGCTGAACTTCCTTAGAATTTTCAGCTGCTTCCATTGACCTTGATGGTTGGTTGGCTGATGTTTCATCATCAAAGGAGATATGTATAGATTATTCAACCACCAATCTCCGCTTGTTGAAGACTCTGAATGCTTTACTTGTCGATGAGTACCCTAGAAATACTCCATCGTCAGCTTTTTCGTCAAAGGCTCTTAGCTGAGTCTTCCCATTGTTGTGGACATAGCATTTGCATCCGAATGTGTGGAAGTAGCTTACATTCGGTTTCCTTCCATTCCACAACTCATATGGAGTCTTTCCAACTCCTTTCACGATCAAGGACCGATTTTGGGTATAGCACGCTGTGTTGACTGCTTCTGCCCAAAATCCTTGTGATATATTGGTTTGTGAGAGCATGGTCCTTGCTGCTTCCTTGAGAGTTCTGTTCCTCCTTTCAGCAACACCGTTCTATTGGGGTGTTCGAGCAGCTGACAACTGATGATGGATCCCGTTCTCGTTGCAGTAGCTCTCGATCACTTGGTTAACGAACTCTCCACCTTGATCTGACCGAATCTTGAGTATCGAGACATCCTTTTCAACTTGAACTTGCCTCAAAAGATTTGGTAGGGCAACTTTTGTCTCGCTTTTCTTGGTTAAGAACACGGTCCAGGTGAATCTTGTGTAGTCATCTACTACCACAAGAGTGTACTTCCTTCCTCTTATGCTGGGTGGATCTACTGGGCCAAATAAGTCCATATGGAGAAGACTTAATGGTCTAGTAGACGATGTCTCGGCTTTGGTTTTGAAAGAGGATTTGATCTGTTTGCAACGTTGACATGCGTCGCAAATCTTGTCCTTTCGAAACGTAACTTTGGGCAGTCCTTCCACTAGGTTCCTCTTAGTAAGCTTGTTGATGGTCTTGAAATTCAGGTGACTAAGCTTACTATGCCAATCCCAGCATAAGTCCTCTCTGCTCCTTGCTAGCATACATAGGGATGGTTTGGCAGATCTCCAGTCCACTATGTACATGTTTCCTTTCCTTGCTGCGTCCAGGACGACTTCGAGAGATTCCTCTTGTATGATCCGGCACTTGCTTTTGGTGAAGATAACTTTGTAGCCCTTATCACAAAATTGGCTTGTGTTTAGGAGGTTGAACTTGAGTCCTTCAACGTAGGATACCTCTTTGATCACCAATTCATTCTTATGGATCTCACCAACAGCCTTCGTGCGTCCTTTCTTCTCGTTGTCTCCAAATGTCACCAAGGGACCTTCGATAGGATGGATGTTCTCTAGCAGTGTTAGATTTCCCGTCATATGTCTCGAACATCCACTGTCAATGAACCATACGTCCCTGGTGTCCTGTATGCAAATCAAGCAGATTTAGGTACCCAGACTTTGGGTCCTGGTTGGTTAGTGAGTTTAGGCATCCATTTATACCTTGGACCCATTATTCCAGGTCTAGGTGCAATGTAGCCGTTATACGATTGATAATCATAAGGAATGCTAGTAAAGACTCTGGGCCTTTTAGGTGCATAGATCAGTTTAGGTTGAGGCCTGATCTCGAATTTCCGCACCATGCCCTTCATGGCCTGTTTGGTCACGTGGTACCGTTGAAACTGAGATTTATTCCACGGTTCGTAATCTTGTGACCAATCCTCATCGAATGGGTAGTGCCTGCCTTCACTCATCCGTGAGTTCCTATCTCTCTAGATCTCAGACCTTCCATATTTGCCTTGAGGCGCATTATATGGAATGTAGCTTCTCTTGTACTCGGAATGGCCTTGCGAGAGATAGCTAGGTGATCTCTCGATATTGTTAACCCGGCCATTCTTCATAGCTTTCCTATACTTTCCATTGCTGGTGTATAGGGACGGTTTGTGAATAGCTACTCTGGTCTTTCCTGTTGGTCCTTTATGACCTTTATTCGATTTGGGTTGAGATCCTCCATTACTTGAAGTTCCCAAACCGTTGGTCTGCTTATCTTTCGAGAGACAGTTCTGATGGAACCCTAGTCCGGTTCTATCACTTGTAGGTCTGTGATCATTTACCATTTTCTCCACAGCTTTGGAGGAATTGGTATATGATGCAATAACCTCTCTAAGATTAAGCTCTCTAGTCTCTCGAGTTTTGCACTTTTCTTTAAGTTGGATTATTTCAGCTTCTAATTTGCTTACTTTGAGATTTAGCTCTGAATTCTCTTTCGAGACATTCTTAAGCATGTCTCGTTCAGCCATTAGTTTGCTGTTTTCCTCCATTACTTGGACATGAGTGCTGTTTGCGATACTGAGGTCCCTTTTAAGTATTTCTAGCATCTCAAAGGGATCCTCATCGCTTCTAAAAGAAGAGCAACGAGAGGTAGAAGTAGAGCAGCGAGATGTGGAAGTAGAGGTTACCTCATTGTTAATGGCCATTAGACATTGATCCTCTTCTTCCTCGGTGTATAAACAGATGAGCCCCCTCTCATCCTCTGAGCTGCTGCTACTCTCGCTAGAGCTTGATGTCTCGGACTCCTCGATTGCCTTCTCAAGTTCCTCAGCCACAAGCGCCTTTCTGCGCGAATGATTCTTTGATGAGCTTTTGAAGCCTCCTTGTGTTGGCTTCTCCTTGGATTCCTCTTTCCTCCTGGAATCCTTTTTTTCTTGGCCCTGATATTTGCTTACTGGTGGGTAAGGACATTCGGCCTTGAAATGTCCCGGTCTTCTACAGTTGTAGCATAGGCCTTGGTTTTCATCCTCTGTCCTTCTGGATGGATATCTTTCATTTTTCCTTCTTGAGGAGGAAGGTGAACTTGTATTGCTTTCCGGTGTCATCTTCATGAACTTCCTGAACTTTCTTACAAAAAGAGCAAATTGTTCGTCAGATAAAAGATTTACAGGATTAGGTTCTGACCTTGAGGATGTGGATGGTTGATCAGCAATGAGTGCAACATTCCGTCTGTCCACTACGTCCTCATCTCTCGGGAACATCTCGAATTCGAAGGCTTTGAGATCCCTGAAAAGTTGATCGGTTGTGGTGTTCTTCAGATCTCTATGATCGCGCATTGTGATCACCTTCATTTCCCACTCCTTGGTAAGGCCTCGCAAGACCTTCAGATTTAGCTCCTTTTGTGGGATCTCCTTCTTGAGATCGCTAATCTCGGTTGAAAGTTTCATGAACCAGGATTCCATGCTGTCGATGCTTTCTCCTGGCTTCATTTTGAAGTCCTCGAACTTCTTCATTGCCACGGTGAGCTTGTTCTCCTTTTCCTGTTCGTCACCTTCACCAATCAACATCAAAGTATCCTATACCTCTTTTGCCGTGTTGCACTTTCTTACTCTTGGGAAGATGGTTTCGTCTATTGCTCTGTTGAGTATGTCCTTGGCAATGTTGTCAAGGTTGTTTCTCTTCCTATCATCACTTGTCCATTCTTCCTTAGGTTTTGGTACGTACTTTGGTGTGTCTTTGGTTTGCTCTGCAGCAGTGTTGACCATTAAGATTTTGACTGGTCCAGATGTTATCACCTCGGCCATCTCATCATGGAGGGCTGATAAGTACGCAAGCATGCGTGTTTTCTAGTCATCGAACCTGCTAAGATAAAAAAGAAGATGTCTCGACAACATGCTGTCCATATTGAAAAATTATCTCGCGCTTTAAAAACGTTTTAAAAGATTTTCAAAGAAGGATCTCTAGGCAATATAAACAAAGGTTTATATCGATCAGAGAGCTTGTTCTGATACCAATTGTTGGTCCCAAGGGGATGGGGTACAAGTTTAGAGGGGGGGGAGGGTGAATAGACTTGTATCAGATTTTGTAAATCTTTTCGACCTCTCGTGTGTATTGGACTTAGGATGTTTAGGTCTGACACATCACAAGACGAAGACAAAGTTTTATGCGCAGCGGAAAAGTTATCCCCTTATTAATTAGCACGAGTTTGAGTTAGTTCGAGAGGTGTGGTTATATGCAGTGCAATTCGAGAGATAGGTTAGCGAGAGATAAAAGCAGAAAGTAAATGCGAGAGAGATTTTTAAGTGGTTCGGCCAACCCGCCTACGTCCACTCTTCTTCTAGAAACTCCCTAGAAGGATTGCACTAAAACTTCCCTTTTTAGTACAATATCGAGCGCTTGAGCTTTGATCACGAAGCTCGCCTCAAGCCTCAGGTTTTTCGCCCGCTTCTTGTTACTCCACCTCNTTGGATTCCTCTTTCCTCCTGGAATCCTTTTTTTCTTGGCCCTGATATTTGCTTACTGGTGGGTAAGGACATTCGGCCTTGAAATGTCCCGGTCTTCTACAGTTGTAGCATAGGCCTTGGTTTTCATCCTCTGTCCTTCTGGATGGATATCTTTCATTTTTCCTTCTTGAGGAGGAAGGTGAACTTGTATTGCTTTCCGGTGTCATCTTCATGAACTTCCTGAACTTTCTTACAAAAAGAGCAAATTGTTCGTCAGATAAAAGATTTACAGGATTAGGTTCTGACCTTGAGGATGTGGATGGTTGATCAGCAATGAGTGCAACATTCCGTCTGTCCACTACGTCCTCATCTCTCGGGAACATCTCGAATTCGAAGGCTTTGAGATCCCTGAAAAGTTGATCGGTTGTGGTGTTCTTCAGATCTCTATGATCGCGCATTGTGATCACCTTCATTTCCCACTCCTTGGTAAGGCCTCGCAAGACCTTCAGATTTAGCTCCTTTTGTGGGATCTCCTTCTTGAGATCGCTAATCTCGGTTGAAAGTTTCATGAACCAGGATTCCATGCTGTCGATGCTTTCTCCTGGCTTCATTTTGAAGTCCTCGAACTTCTTCATTGCCACGGTGAGCTTGTTCTCCTTTTCCTGTTCGTCACCTTCACCAATCAACATCAAAGTATCCTATACCTCTTTTGCCGTGTTGCACTTTCTTACTCTTGGGAAGATGGTTTCGTCTATTGCTCTGTTGAGTATGTCCTTGGCAATGTTGTCAAGGTTGTTTCTCTTCCTATCATCACTTGTCCATTCTTCCTTAGGTTTTGGTACGTACTTTGGTGTGTCTTTGGTTTGCTCTGCAGCAGTGTTGACCATTAAGATTTTGACTGGTCCAGATGTTATCACCTCGGCCATCTCATCATGGAGGGCTGATAAGTACGCAAGCATGCGTGTTTTCTAGTCATCGAACCTGCTAAGATAAAAAAGAAGATGTCTCGACAACATGCTGTCCATATTGAAAAATTATCTCGCGCTTTAAAAACGTTTTAAAAGATTTTCAAAGAAGGATCTCTAGGCAATATAAACAAAGGTTTATATCGATCAGAGAGCTTGTTCTGATACCAATTGTTGGTCCCAAGGGGATGGGGTACAAGTTTAGAGGGGGGGGAGGGTGAATAGACTTGTATCAGATTTTGTAAATCTTTTCGACCTCTCGTGTGTATTGGACTTAGGATGTTTAGGTCTGACACATCACAAGACGAAGACAAAGTTTTATGCGCAGCGGAAAAGTTATCCCCTTATTAATTAGCACGAGTTTGAGTTAGTTCGAGAGGTGTGGTTATATGCAGTGCAATTCGAGAGATAGGTTAGCGAGAGATAAAAGCAGAAAGTAAATGCGAGAGAGATTTTTAAGTGGTTCGGCCAACCCGCCTACGTCCACTCTTCTTCTAGAAACTCCCTAGAAGGATTGCACTAAAACTTCCCTTTTTAGTACAATATCGAGCGCTTGAGCTTTGATCACGAAGCTCGCCTCAAGCCTCAGGTTTTTCGCCCGCTTCTTGTTACTCCACGCCTCAAGCCTCAGGTTTTTCGCCCGCTTCTTGTTACTCCACCTCTCGAGCACTTGGTTTTTCGCCCGCTTCTTGTTACTCCACCTCTCGAGCACTTGAGCTTTGATCACCAAGCCCGCCTCAAGCCTCAGGATCTTCACAAGACAGCTCCCAAGTTACTCCGCCTCTTCTTGCCTTCTCCAAAGCAAGGTTGTCCCGGTTGTCACAGGTTGCGTGTAACAATCTCCAATCTGACCAAAAAGCTTTCGTTGGATGATCTTCCTTGTAGAACAGCTTTGGTCACCTTCTAGATGTATAGTAGTTGAAGCTTTGTAACTCTCTCAAACACTAAGATGTGTTTTTCTCGCAGTTGTGAATATCAAGGATGATATTCCAGATTAAGGACTTGCACTTTGAACGTTTGAATTTAACACCTCTTTCTTATCGACCAATTGACTTGCATCTTGAACTTGTGTCTTCACGTCCTTATATATGAGAGTTGAGGAATAATTCCGTTAGAGGGAAAATTATTCCGTTCGAAATCTGTCTCCCATGCTGATCATGGGACTTGCATATTTTTAGCATGTTTCATGGAGTGGTGGTCTTGTAAATTGAGTCTTTTGTCTTGTAGTGAATATCCCATATTCCACTATCTTGAGTCCATGCTCCACTTACTACTCTTGGCAAAAAGTTACTCTTTTTATATTCCCATTGATCCTTGTTTTAGGGAATAAGACCGACTTTGGATTGGTGCACTTTCTATCCGTTTGTTGTGGAATTCTGACGTGGCATCCACTACCGGCTGTTTTGTGTTTCCATAAGATTCTTTTGGCACCTCCATAATATTTTATCTCCATGATATTCTTCTTCTCCAAACTTAGATTACTTTATCCATGCGTGTCGACTGCCATTCAGTCCTTTGGAGAAGTAACAGTTCATCGAGACCAAGGTTGATGTCTCGACTACTTGATGTCTCGATCCTATGTTTCGAACTGGATTGATGTCTCGAGAGATCCCATCTCTTGAACTCTGCTTGTGTCTCGAGACTTAGTTGATGTCTCGCAGACCCTTATTCCTCCAGTGATGTTCCGTGCCTTCTTCTGATCTATCTATGAGCTTACAACACGAAACTTCTAAGATGTTCAAACATGGTTACCTTAAGCTTAAATATTTTCCGAGTTGAGCTCAAATACTCGGTTGTATTTTCGCTCTTAGTTTACTTGTCGAACTTACAAGTATTTCCTATCTATCGAGACTTAGGGGATTGTGATTTACATTTGGAATCATCAAAACCTATTACAATATGTTCCTAACAATAGTGTGCTTTAGCAAGGGTCGAACCCACAAGGAAATGATACAATGTAATTTAATAACTAACTTACCAATTTAAAGTGTTCAAAGCTAATTAGGAATCAAAGTGTACTTAACCAAATAAAACTGTAAGTGGAAACAAATGCAGGAAAAACAATTAAATAACCACTAAACGAAATACCAGCAAGGGAATAAAGACTAGGAACAAATAATGAATTAAGAAACAAGGCAACAAAGGATTAAAGGCTAGGAACATGAATCAACTACCATTACTACCTCTGCAGATTAGTTCAACTTGCCAATCAAATTAAGGGTTCGTTCTAACTATTATTTGACTAATCCGGTTCGGCGCCGCACACTCCGTGACGTAGCTCCGGTCAGCAGCTCTGTTCAACGTGCAATTTCGACAGCAGTGAAGAATTTTCAGCAGCAAGGCAAATCTTTGGTGGCGCAACACAAATTAAACCATATTTCAGCAGTAAAGCTTTTGTTCAGAGGCAATTCTAGAAGCTGTCTCCAAATTCCAATAAGCTCTCTACTTTATTTTCTCTTCTTTAGTTGCATTTGCAATTAAATTACGCAGAACCTTCTAGTGGATTGGGTTGCATTTGGTGGTGTGCCTTGTGATTTCTACTTAAAACATTTAATCTTTTTAATGCTTGCCAATTGGGTTTGAGATGAACTGTTTTTGTATTAAAACACTTTTTCTTGAAAGCATGGTGCAATTGATAATCTGCGAGAGTTCAGTTGATTTATTAGCAATGTTCTGCTAGTTTAATTCGCCTAGGAACATGAATTATTTACTTTGAACAATCTGCATTAATCAGTTTTAGTTTGCCAATTCAAGTATGTTTTATCTTTAAGTTTTGGACTGTGACTAATTGTGCTTCAAATCTGGCCTATTCTAGTATAATTAGTCTATTTGAGGGGATTAATTGAGTATACACCATATCTATTAATTCCAAGATTTTAGGATAAATGAATAACTAGTTTAATTGTCTTATTAAGCTATTTATTTGGTTCTAAACCGGGTATTCCGTAAGTTCTTCATGACTTAATGGGTTTTAACGGTTTAAATAAATGTCTTAAGCATATGAACCATTATAATACGTGACTAAATCTGGACGCCATATGGATTAGTCAGATAATAGTTAGAATGAACCCTTAATTTGATTGGCAAGTTGAACTAATCTGCAGAGCTAGTAATGGTAGTTGATTCATGTTCCTAGCCTTTAATCCTTTGTTGCCTTGTTTCTTAATTCATTATTTGTTCCTAGTCTTTATTCCCTTGTTGCTATTTCGTTTAGTGGTTACTTAATTGTTTTTCCTGCATTCGTTTCCACTTACAGTTTTATTTGGTTAAGTACACTTTGATTCTTAATTAGCTTTGAACACTTTAAATTGTTAAGTTAGTTATTAAATTGCATTGTATCATTTCCCTGTGGGTTCGACCCTTGCTAAAGCACACTATCACTACAACTGATTCGTGCACTTGCGAGGACATAATTAAAATTGTCCATCAGAATTCATTCATGAATTCTTTGTGGAGTTGTTGCCAAGATCGAAAATGATGGTCGTCTTGACTATCCAACCATCGTGAGGCTTCCCCAATAACGAAAAATAGAAATAGCTTTAGCCTCACGACCTCATCACTTACACCCTCTTGTCGGAACATGTCGCAAGCTCTTATAATCCTCATGATGTGCACATGTGGATCCTCCGATGGTAGTCCGGCAAACGGATTATTTTGCACCAAAGTTAGCACGGAAGAATGCACATGGAAGTTGACATTCTCAAGCGGTGGTACGTAATTTGAGTTGTGCATATTGAATTCGGGGGTCATGTAGTCGGCAATTGACCTCCTTTGATCATTAGGCATGTCATAGTACTCCTTCATCCTAATCGGCTTCGGATGTCCCACATTATCGATATTCGTCTCTTCAATTGTCGGCTCTAACAAATTTTGTACTCTGGGTGGATTATTTTGAAGTGGTGTTGGTGGTGGGTTGGGAACTCTTCTTCCTTGAGATCCTCGATTGGCACTAGTAGAACCCATGTCTTGGGCTTGAATGTTTCCCTTTCGTGTTGCCATGTTGATTTCCGGAATATATGGAAGTAAGCCTTGATTTCCTTTAGCTTTTGTGTGCATTCACCTTCAAGATAGCACAAGAAGAAAGCAAACAATCCTCTTTTGACTAGAAGTAGTCAAGAGAGGGTGAGTAATAAATAAAAGAAAAAAACCAAGTGTAGAAGATCCCATGGTGGTTCCGAAAAGAAAAAAACCAAGTGTAGAAGATCCCATGGTGGTTCCGTTGGATAAGGCTTCCTTTTGGGTGCAAGTGCATAATCTTCCCTTAGGTTTCCGTTTTGAGAAGGTGGCGCAAATTGTCGGGAATCATGTTGGAAGTAGTCCCTGCTCCACCTAGTTTTTTTCTCTCTCTACGTTGCCTAGTGTAGAGTTCTCTCTCTCTCCTTGTGAGTGCTCCGCTATTTTCTTTTTCTAGTTTTCCTCCAGACCGTACGTTATGGAGAAAGGTGAACCGAGTGATTTGAATGAGGCGTGTGCTGCTTTAGCTATTGCTGATGATGATGATGGCGTTGTTGTTGAGGATAGGGACGTCCAACTGCCCGATTTCGACTATCAGTTTGTTGTGTTTGGTCGTGTAGTTTATGATCGACCGATTAAGTTGACAATTTCCCGGGATGTTATGGCTTCCGCTTGGAGGCCAGTAAGTTGACAAATAGGTTTTTGTTTATCTTTTATCATGAGAGGGATGTTTCTAGGGTTCTCGCTGATGGACCTTGGACATTTGACCAGAGTTTGGTTTTGCTCCGGCGTCTAGGAACCGGAGAGGATCCCATGGTGGTTCCGTTGGATAAGGCTTCCTTTTGGGTGCAAGTGCATAATCTTCCCTTAGGTTTCCGTTTTGAGAAGGTGGCGCAAATTGTCGGGAATCATGTTGGAAGTAGTCCCTGCTCCACCTAGTTTTTTTCTCTCTCTACGTTGCCTAGTGTAGAGTTCTCTCTCTCTCCTTGTGAGTGCTCCGCTATTTTCTTTTTCTAGTTTTCCTCCAGACCGTACGTTATGGAGAAAGGTGAACCGAGTGATTTGAATGAGGCGTGTGCTGCTTTAGCTATTGCTGATGATGATGATGGCGTTGTTGTTGAGGATAGGGACGTCCAACTGCCCGATTTCGACTATCAGTTTGTTGTGTTTGGTCGTGTAGTTTATGATCGACCGATTAAGTTGACAATTTCCCGGGATGTTATGGCTTCCGCTTGGAGGCCAGTAAGTTGACAAATAGGTTTTTGTTTATCTTTTATCATGAGAGGGATGTTTCTAGGGTTCTCGCTGATGGACCTTGGACATTTGACCAGAGTTTGGTTTTGCTCCGGCGTCTAGGAACCGGAGAGGATCCCATGGTGGTTCCGTTGGATAAGGCTTCCTTTTGGGTGCAAGTGCATAATCTTCCCTTAGGTTTCCGTTCTGAGAAAGTGGCGCAAATTTTCGGGAATCATGTTGGAAACTTTGAATGGTCGGACCAGCGTAATTTTGACGGTATGGGGAGGAGCTTTATTCGTGTTCGCACATTGATTAATATTCTGAAACCTCTAAAGGCAAAAATGAAGATGAAGAGGCAGGGAGGTGATTGGTTCTGGGTTGATCTTAAGTATGAGAGGCTTCCATGTTTCTGTTTCCAGTGTGGGATTATTGGGCATGCTGACAAATTTTGCTCGATAAATTTTGATAAGTCGGAGGATGGTTCTGACAAGCCATTCGGTTCCTGGTTGAGGGCTGGTAGCCGGCGGGGAGCGGTGGTTCCAGTGAATAGGTGGCTGGTTCTGGAGTCACCGGCGGGGGCTGCTTCGACGGAGTCTGTTGGCGGTTCTCCTGTAACGGCTGGCAATGATGGTCATTTACGTCAAAGGGTAATGAGTGGGGAACCGTTTCATGCAACGGTTGGGGTGCTGGAGGGTGACATGGATGTTTTAAAGGATGCTTTAAATGCAGACATTGAAGAAGAAGGGGTGGTCTTTGTTGACCAAAAGCGTAAACGAATAGCTTCTGAGTGGAGTGAGGGGAGTGGGCCGGGGGTTTGGGCTAGCCCAATGGTTGTTGAAATTAATACTCAAATTATTTCTGAGAAGGTGGGCTCTGTTGATTAGGCCCGCCAGGACCAATGAGTTGCTTAAGCTAGAACTGCCGTGGGCTTGGAAACCCATTGGCAGTTTAAGTCTTGTTGGGCTTCGTCCTTCAAAAGAGGCCTGACATTATTTTTTTATCTGAGACTTTATGTTCTGCGAGTAAGATGGAGATGGTTCGTATAAGGTTGGGTTACGAAAATTGTTTCACAGTTGATGTCGTCGGAAGGAGTGGGGATTTAGCTATCCTCTGGACTGGAGGAATTGATGTTGAAGTAGTCGGTTATTCAAATCATTTTATAGATACGGTGGTCTCTCTGGCTGGGAATGGTTCGAAGTGGAGGTTCACCGGGTACTATGGTCATCCCGAACGTAATCGTCGGCACCTTTCTTGGGATCTATTGAGGTATTTGTCTACTCTTAATGCTTTGCCTTGGGTTTTAATGGGGGATTTCAATGATATTATGAGGGCGAGTGAGAAGAGTGGGCGAATTCCTCATCCGGAGTGGTTGAGGTGGGGGTTCTGTGCGGCAGTGGCTGAGAGTGGGTTGTCTGATTTTGGGTTTGAGGGTACTCAATTCACGTGGGAGAGGGGGAGAGGGACTCAGCATTAGGTTCAAGAGAAATTGGATAGGGTTTTGGTAAATGGTGTGTGGCGGGATATGTTTCCTTCTGCGAGAGCTCGGAAGGTGGACGGGAGTTGTAGTGACCATCTACCATTGTTTCTCATGACAAATTCTATGGGTAGAAGGCAATACGGGAGGCGCCCACGTTACGAGAACTCTTGGGGAAAAATAGCTGAGTGTAAGGGGATTGTGGAAGGTGCCTAGGTGCGCACTATGGGTAGTCCAATTGGGGTGCGAGTCAAGCAATGCGGTGGGGAGGTTTGGGGATGGGGTCGACGGCGGGTTAGGGGTGAGATTGAGAGTCTGAAGCGCTGCCAACTTCGTATGGCAGACTTGAGGGATCTTGGGGATGAGAGGAGTGTAAGGGAGTTTGGGGAGGTTCAAAACCAGTATCTTAATCTGGTTAAGGGTCAGAGTGATCGGTGGAGGCAGAGAGCAAAGGAATTGTGGTATGTTGGGGGTGACAGTAATACTCGGTTCTTTCATACGTCTTCATAATTTAAATGGTGATGTTGTTGTCGATGAGCAGGGGAAAGGAGCTATTATGGTTAATTATTTCCAGAATCTGTTTTCTACAGAGGAGGGAGATGGTCGGCCGGTGTTAGCTTGCTTGAATAATCGTATCTCTGCTGATCAAAATTTGTTATTGTTAGCACCTATTACTCCGGAGGAGGTCCGTTCTGCTTTGTTTGCAATGCACCCTGACAAGTCCTCGGGCCCTGATGGTTTTTCCCCGGCTTTCTTCCAAACTCACTAGAGTGTGGTGGGCGATGAGGTAGTGCTTTTTTGCCAGACTTTTCTAAATACTGGTCGCATGCCTGATTCAATAAATGATACTCATATTGTCCTGATTCCCAAAACGAAAAATCCCCTTTTAATGTCTAATTTTCGTCCAATTTCATTATGTAATGTTATTTATCGTATTTTGGCGAAAGTTTTAGCCAATAGATTCCGGGGGTGTTAAGTTCTGTTGTTTCTTGTGCACAGAGTGCGTTTATTCCGGGTAGATCTATTGTAGATAATGTCTTAATTGCGTATGAGTCTTTTCATGCTATGCATCGTTTGAAAAAGGGGAGAAGAGGGTTTGGGGCATTAAAGGTGGATATGAGTAAGGCTTATGACCGGGTAGAATGGGGTTTCCTTGAAAATGTTATGAGCAAACTGGGGTTTAGTAGTCGGTGGGTGAGTCTGATGAGGGAGTGTGTGTATACTGTTCACTACCGGGTTTTGGTGGAAGGGAAGGAGTGGGGTCCTATTCATCCTTCTAGAGGTCTACGGCAAGGTGATGCTCTGTCACCTTGTTTGTTTATTCTTATAGCCGAAAGTTTGAGTGCGGTGTTGCGGACGCAGGAGGAGGATGGGGCTCTGCATGGGATTAGTGTGGCGAGAGGGGCTCCAAATATTTCCCATTTATTCTTTGCCGACGACTGTTTATTTTTCTTTAGGGCAAATAACCTTGAGGCGGGTGTTATTAAAGCAGTCTTGGATGAGTACGGGGTTGCTAGTGGGCAGCAAGTTAATCTCAGGAAGTCTAATATTGTGTTTGGTAATAATGTTGAGAGGGATGATAAGGAGGCTGTTTGTGAGGTTTTGGGCATTCGCGAACAGCAGGGTAGGGGAAAGTATTTGGGTTTGCCGGGGTATGTGGGGAGGAGAAAGAGGGAGATTTTGGGTTTTGTGAAGGATAAGGTTCGGGCTAGGATTCATCACTGGGGTAACAGGTTTCTATCTCGGGCTGGGCGTGAGGTGCTCCTTAAGACTGTCCTTCAGAGTCTTCCTAATTATGCTATGAATGTTTTCCGTTTACCAATAGGCTTGTGTGACGAAATTGAGAAACTTATGAATGCTTTTTGGTGGGGTTGTGAGGGTTGAGGGAGAAAGGGGATACGGTGGAGTACATGGGCTGACTTGTGTAAACCAAAGAAGTTTGGGGGTATGGGATTCCGGACAGTCCGGGATATGAATGTGGCAATGCTCGGGAAACAGGGGTGGAAATTCTTGAATGAGCCTGAGTCTTTAGTGTCTAAAGTCTTCAAGGCTCGTTACTTTCCGAAGTGTTCTTTCCTTGAGGCTGGGGTGGGGTCGTGTCCTTCTTTTGTGTGGTCCAGTATTCGTGAATCTCAGGTTGTTCTGCAGAAGGGGTCTAGGTGGCATATAGGTGATGGGGAGAGAGTGAGGGTATGAAGAGATCCTTGGCTTCCTAATCGTGTCAACCCGTTTGTTTCCACTCCGGAATCATTAGGTTTGGACAATCCCTATGTTAAATCCTTGTTTTCTATAGGCACTATGAGTTGGGATGTGGATTTGGTTAAAGATATTTTTTCTGAAAGGGATGCTGCTCTCATTCTCAGTTTACCCACCCATAATTTTCCTGTAGCAGATTCTATATTTTGGAGTGAGGAGGATAAGGGTGTGTATTTTGTGCGCAGTGCTTATCGGTTAGCTAAGGGGGGGTATATGGATGAGGGAAATTGTGATTGGGCAGGGGTTTGGTTGATGAAGGTGCCTCCAAAAGTTAAATGTTTTTTTTTGGGCCTTGTGTTCTATGAAACTGCCTACAAAAGATGTTTTGATGATTAAACTAGTGCAATGCAATCCCATGTGTCCCTTGCGTGGCGTGGAAGAGGAGACGGCAGTCCACTTGTTTGCCAATTGTAGTTTTGCTCATGCTTGTTGGAGGGTAGTGAATCCGGAGTGGGGGTTGAGTAGGGTGGAGTCTATTCAGGCTTGGGTGGGGGAGATGTGGAGTTGTTTGGAACCGAACATGCGTGAGCACGTTGTGATGGGGGTGTTGGGCTATTTGGGAGAATAGGAATGATATGGTGTGGAATAATAGTTGTAGAGACCCTGTTACTTTGATCCAACATGCTCTTTTGTTTAAAGCAAACTGGTTTGCTGTTCATGACCATGCGCAGGGGAATATTATTGATGGAAGGTGTATGAGACAGCAGCAGCTGGCTAGGCAGTGGGCTCCTCCGCCTGTGGGATTTTTAACAATCAATGTTGATGCGGCGTTAGACCTTGAAAATAGACGTACTGGGTTTGGTTGGGTGGTGCGAAATTCGGAAGGCACGGTTGTACACGTCGCTAATAAGCGTGTTGAGGGTCTGTTTGCAGTTCGGGAGGCTGAGGCTATGGGCATTCGAGAAACCCTTAGTTGGATCAAGAGAAGAGGGTGGCAAAGGGTGATCGTTGAATCCGATGCTCAGGTGGTCACAACGGCAGTCTCCCGGGGTGGTATCTGTACTCCCTATGGTGGACTTATTGAGGAGATTCGGATGCTTATGGATTAGATTGGTTCGATCTCCCTTCGGTTTGTGTATCGTGAATTAAATGAGGCGGCGCATATTGTTGCTAGAAATTCCTTATGTAATCCAGTGCTGTGCTGGTCGAATATGGTGATTTTATTCCTCGCTGGTTTTCAAACTTGATTTGTTTTTTACGTTGGTTTTAATGAAATTTGGTTTTTATCTTCAAAAAAAAACAAATAAAAGAAAAATGAAAAAAAAAATGACAAACACTCAATTCACACAAGTATTCAATCAAATAAAAGCTAAGTAATGACAACCTTTTGCCTCCACCATTTTTGAAATACATAGTTTTAGTACAGTGGAAAGATGGAATAAGAGGTTAAAACAAAGAGATGAACTCCCCGAGTGTAAAGTCTCGAAGGAGGCACAATCAAAAGATTACTTAGCGTTTATTCAAGCGAATGCATAGTGATCACAAGAGGATGTCATGTGCACAAAGTAAAAATCAATTGTTTGAGAAAAGTTTATCACTAAAACAATCAAGTAATGAATCAAATCAAATGTAGATTACCTAGGAGAATTCAATTACAATCTTCAATGTAAATTGCTTCTTCAACTTGGAATCAATTGATGAAAATCTCTAGGATCTCTATGTTCTCTCTAGAAAGCTCTTGAAAGTAAAAGTCTAATCTAAAAGTATGATCTGAAAAAAATGTCTAACTCCTAAAATTTCCTAACTAAGCCTTTAAATAGCTTCCCCAAAATTGCCCCTCTCATTAAATGATTTTCGCCTCTCTTGTCCACGCAAGGCTCCACGCGTGGAGGCCACCGTGGATAAGCACTGGAAATGATTCATGCCCCTTCCACGCGTGGAGATGTGTGCAGCATGCCCTGGACTTTTCTTCTTCGCTTCGTTTGCTCGTTAAGTCCTCATGCTTTGTCCTTTCATCCTCGGGATCTTTAAAAACACTCAAATATACCAAAATAGAGTTTTGCAATAGACTTACGCATTAGAGCATAAAAACGCCATAAATAATTCACAAAAAGGATGCTAAACGTTACTAAATAATTCCAACTTAGACCTTTAATTCTAGTTATTTTTGGTGCTTATCACGCCCCAAAGGCAACTACTTATGCTAGAAGTCTCCCTTCTGCTATATATGCTGGCAAACACAATAAATGCATATTATGCACATATTCACACGCAAGGCAAACATGGTTATTGTGAAATTAAAAAAGCACATGGCTCAAAGCAATTATACAGTTAGTTCAAGCTTTTAAAATAATGAGGGATGGGCATATAGCTTTGACAAATTAAAAGACTTCATCACTTGTGAGGTCATGGAGCAAGGTCGAAAGCTTAAAGATATCTACCTCGGCAATGGTATCACCAAACCATAGCGTGATAGTTTGAGTCAGCACTCTGTGGTAGCGAATTCACAGGCGTTGTGGTTCCGGTGATAACAGAGGAGTATTGGAGCAATGTTCGATGACGATCTTATGATGTGTTTTGGTTCATTCTCCAACGATGGTGGCCAGTAGTGACGGGCTGACGGCGAGTCCAAGCAATGGTAGAAGACATTTCAGAAAAATCAATTTCTGAAAAGCCGTAGTCTAATGTTTTTCAACGGCGATGTGAAGCCAAATAACGATGGAAAGCATTCCAAAAAATCAATTTTGGAGAAGCTCCAATCTAGTGTTTGTGAAGATGTTAAGAGTCTAAGCAAAGGTAGAAACAAACCCAAAAAATCAATTTCCGAGTGTTTCTTGTCCAATGCCTCCCGTTTCCTAATTTCTTTGTTTTCATCTCTTTTGGTGAAAGCTGTGAAACAAAAAAAAAAAAAAAAAAAAAAAAAAAAGAGTCAAGAAGATAGTATACTGTGCGAATTAAAATTACCTTATCGCTAATGAAGGAGATTGCAGCTTGGATGAGATCAATGGCCAGTTCTTTGTTTCTTGGCTTGATGCAATTGTGAATGGTTGGGGCTATTTATAGTTTCGGAATGACAGGGATATGGATGGATTCGAGTGTATCTGTGATTCAAAATATATTTCATCCCAATCCATTTCTGATTATGTGGCTAGAGTCCCACAGTGGATGGAATTGTGAATGGAGTAGAGGTTATAATGGATTAACATGGGGCGCTGACTTTATTATGGAAATCTATGTACATGGGTTGTAATTCAAGTTCAGTTGAAAATTATTTTTAACCTGAACTAGAAAAACAAATTTAGTTGAAAAGGGACATGTAATGGGGTTATAAGCACGTTTTGGGCTTTCGAAATATAATCTTTGTTGGACCGTTGCCTATGCATAAATTGGAAGTCTTAATTTATTGAGTTGCTATATCCAAATTTGGACTCTTGAACTATGTTAATTTCGAGACTTCATTCTCTCTACATTTAAAGCACACCAAGCAAGTCCCGAAGAGACAGTTTATAAGCATTGAAATTTTAAGTGGGCTAATTTGAGTGTATTGGGCCTTGATGGATAATTGGTTACCAAATTAATTACTTTAATTGGGCTAATTTGACTAATATTTTTTAATTCGGTTGACTAAATGACCCAATAAATATTTAATTGATATAATTACATTATTGAGAATAATTGGATGTTGGATTGTTTGGCCCAAGATGGTGGAATATTTAATTGAGTTGGACCAAGCCGTTTGCATTAATTGGGATGCTTAATTAGCCGGTTTGAATTGATTTTGGCTCATCAAGAATATATGTAGACCATATAATTTAGAAGAATTTTGAATAATTAGATATTATTTGAAATTGGATGGAATCATGAACTTGGACATGATGTTGTCCCGATACATTTCTCATATTTAATTCAAATATTTAAATAAAATTGAGAATTATCCAAAAGGATCAAGTTACTTAGATTTTTCCAACACACTCACCACTATAATAGTGGTTTCATTTTAGAAGAAAGGATGCTATGAAGATCTGTATACCGAAGCTTTGTCGGAATCTCGCTAGGATATATTCTAGAACATACATACCCAGCATATATCTGAGCTGAGGAACACGTCATTTGAGTACCGAAAACCCTTCTTTGAAGATCAAACTACATATAAGCCCTTCATTGAAGAACAAGCTACTTAACTCCGGAGGCCCTTCGACAAGGAACTAGGATAATTCGACATACTTTCAATTCGACATACTATCAATAGGAATACTTCTACTAGAGAATTAGAAGACTTTTCATATCTTGAGATTGTACCCTTTCCTATTTGATACATACTACTTGTAATCCATATACTTTGAATTTAATATATACAATTCAAGTTTTCGCGTTTACTGCATATAACACAAGGAAAATATGGCAATAAGGCTTTCTCTTGTCACTATTGTCACAACGCGCTCCGTGCTGCACGAGGTTTTCTCTTGTCACCATTGTCACAATGAGGCCAAGGTGCCAACTTGGAACTTTTCTACATATGTGTCTGTTTTAATAGAATTGGGTTTTTGTTCTTGTTTATCTATTAATGTCGTGTGTANAAAAAAAAAAAAAAAAAAAAAAAAAAAAGAAAAAAGAGTCAAGAAGATAGTATACTGTGCGAATTAAAATTACCTTATCGCTAATGAAGGAGATTGCAGCTTGGATGAGATCAATGGCCAGTTCTTTGTTTCTTGGCTTGATGCAATTGTGAATGGTTGGGGCTATTTATAGTTTCGGAATGACAGGGATATGGATGGATTCGAGTGTATCTGTGATTCAAAATATATTTCATCCCAATCCATTTCTGATTATGTGGCTAGAGTCCCACAGTGGATGGAATTGTGAATGGAGTAGAGGTTATAATGGATTAACATGGGGCGCTGACTTTATTATGGAAATCTATGTACATGGGTTGTAATTCAAGTTCAGTTGAAAATTATTTTTAACCTGAACTAGAAAAACAAATTTAGTTGAAAAGGGACATGTAATGGGGTTATAAGCACGTTTTGGGCTTTCGAAATATAATCTTTGTTGGACCGTTGCCTATGCATAAATTGGAAGTCTTAATTTATTGAGTTGCTATATCCAAATTTGGACTCTTGAACTATGTTAATTTCGAGACTTCATTCTCTCTACATTTAAAGCACACCAAGCAAGTCCCGAAGAGACAGTTTATAAGCATTGAAATTTTAAGTGGGCTAATTTGAGTGTATTGGGCCTTGATGGATAATTGGTTACCAAATTAATTACTTTAATTGGGCTAATTTGACTAATATTTTTTAATTCGGTTGACTAAATGACCCAATAAATATTTAATTGATATAATTACATTATTGAGAATAATTGGATGTTGGATTGTTTGGCCCAAGATGGTGGAATATTTAATTGAGTTGGACCAAGCCGTTTGCATTAATTGGGATGCTTAATTAGCCGGTTTGAATTGATTTTGGCTCATCAAGAATATATGTAGACCATATAATTTAGAAGAATTTTGAATAATTAGATATTATTTGAAATTGGATGGAATCATGAACTTGGACATGATGTTGTCCCGATACATTTCTCATATTTAATTCAAATATTTAAATAAAATTGAGAATTATCCAAAAGGATCAAGTTACTTAGATTTTTCCAACACACTCACCACTATAATAGTGGTTTCATTTTAGAAGAAAGGATGCTATGAAGATCTGTATACCGAAGCTTTGTCGGAATCTCGCTAGGATATATTCTAGAACATACATACCCAGCATATATCTGAGCTGAGGAACACGTCATTTGAGTACCGAAAACCCTTCTTTGAAGATCAAACTACATATAAGCCCTTCATTGAAGAACAAGCTACTTAACTCCGGAGGCCCTTCGACAAGGAACTAGGATAATTCGACATACTTTCAATTCGACATACTATCAATAGGAATACTTCTACTAGAGAATTAGAAGACTTTTCATATCTTGAGATTGTACCCTTTCCTATTTGATACATACTACTTGTAATCCATATACTTTGAATTTAATATATACAATTCAAGTTTTCGCGTTTACTGCATATAACACAAGGAAAATATGGCAATAAGGCTTTCTCTTGTCACTATTGTCACAACGCGCTCCGTGCTGCACGAGGTTTTCTCTTGTCACCATTGTCACAATGAGGCCAAGGTGCCAACTTGGAACTTTTCTACATATGTGTCTGTTTTAATAGAATTGGGTTTTTGTTCTTGTTTATCTATTAATGTCGTGTGTAAATTTTAGTTCTTTTTCATATGTTTTTATCCCGTCTGCTTCAATCGGAGTGGTTTGAGCTATCCCAAGGAGCCTCATGAACTTGTTCGCCGTGATTTTAAACAAGTAGGCATTTTTGTATACTGATTGGTTTTGTTCAACCAATTATGCGCTTCAATATAATTACCGGGAGTAAGCGCTATAGCCTGTTTCCAATACTCAGCGGCTTGATCGAACCAAGTCTCCGCAAGTTCAGAATCTCCTTGTTGAATGGCCTGTTCTCCCCGGTCGGAATAGGTAGGTCAATTCCTTCCCTTAGAACCGTACTTGAGGGTTTCCTACCTCATACGGCTCAGCAGCCAACTCTTTTGGTGTCCCGTTTTCATCTACCATATCTAATGAAATCTAATAAGATTCCTCATGGTGGGGTTATATAATAAAAATGCTATAAATATTCCGCAATAAGCAATCCCTACGGTTTTATAACTTATTTTTGCAGGTTGTTTGTGTTGTGTGTGATACTGAGCAGCTGGTTTTATCATCATCATCANACATACAAAGAAACCCGCCAACAGTCATTAGTGAACCTTTGGGAGATTTTTCTAGAATTCGTTTGTTTCTCTTTTTCTCCCATCTATCTATTTTCTTTAGTTATTTATAGTTATTTACTAGAGCAATTATGATCTAGAAGTCGATCCCGGGCAAGTGTTCGAATCTATTATGACATAGACGTGAGGCGCTCAACGGACCTTTTTCATCTTATAAAAACCCCTTGGGCTTTGCATTCATCCAAAAACGGCTTTTTTGTGCAACTTAGTGCCTATTCATATCTCAATTAGAAGTTCTTAGATGGGGCCGTTTCATCTTTGACATAGAAGATATGAATTACCCTATTACCTAACCTATTCAAAATCTATCCTATTCGAAATCATGCGAGCAACCAGTACTAAGAGCCATTCCCGTATATATAGTCATGCGAAGGTTTCTTTTATTACTATTAGTTTGAATACTAATACTTCTTTCTTTTTATTAAATAAAAAGAAAGAAGTATATTTTATTTTGGACTCTATCTGTCTATTTGATTCTTACAAAATACCAGATGAAATAGAACGCTTAGGAAAGCATATAATGAAATTATGGGATAAGTTCTTCCAAAAGAAAAGGAATGATCCATTTTTTTTTAACAGATCTAACAAAAAATTGAACAAACAATTCATTAAATATAATGAATTCAAACAAAAAGAATCGAAAATAAGATTCTAAATATAAATAATAATCAAAAGAATCGAAAATAAAATTCTAAATAATAATAAAGAATAATAAAAAAGGCACTCTTTTATTCGAAACGCCCCGTGATCTTCAACCAATTATGCGCTTCAATATAATTACCGGGAGTAAGCGCTATAGCCTGTTTCCAATACTCAGCGGCTTGATCGAACCAAGTCTCCGCAAGTTCAGAATCTCCTTGTTGAATGGCCTGTTCTCCCCGGTCGGAATAGGTAGGTCAATTCCTTCCCTTAGAACCGTACTTGAGGGTTTCCTACCTCATACGGCTCAGCAGCCAACTCTTTTGGTGTCCCGTTTTCATCTACCATATCTAATGAAATCTAATAAGATTCCTCATGGTGGGGTTATATAATAAAAATGCTATAAATATTCCGCAATAAGCAATCCCTACGGTTTTATAACTTATTTTTGCAGGTTGTTTGTGTTGTGTGTGATACTGAGCAGCTGGTTTTATCATCATCATCATCATCATCATCATCATCATCATCACCATCACCATCATCATCATTTGTGTTGTGTGTGATACTGAGCAACTGGTTTTATCATCATCATCATCATCATCATCATCATCATCATTATTATTTGGATAGTTTTTGCTTTCCTCATCATGATTGAATGATTTTCTTGCATCTCGAACCTATCAGCTTCTCATTTGGATAGTTTTTGTTTTCCTCTGTTGAACCAAAGCCTTAGACTTTAATATTTGTATCCAAAACCTCGTAGGTATAGAATTCGCCTTAGACTTTAACATTTGATATGTGAAAGTGCATGCATGATATTTAAGTGCAAGTTATTATTTATTCAATTATACTGAGTATATTCTCGTTAGCTATTTTTATTTATCATGTCGTAAAGCTATTGATGAAAAATGGCATACCTAACACCGCATCGAAAGTAAAAGTTTTTTTGTATGAAGTAGATTGGATATTTTTGCTTTGGGGTTGTTTTTGTCTAAACTAAAAATGTTTATTTGTACAGTCTGACCTTTCAAAATAGCAAACAAATACATTACTATAGCTATTTGTTAGATATAATTAGTTTATTTGCCTTTAGTCTTTACAAAGTTGTGTGAAACATTTCATTTTGGTAGTGATGATGAAGTCTTAATGTATTGATGAGTTTACTTTGATTGCATTATTGTTAAAATTATAAATTGTACTAATACAATATCTATAGTTATAGTATAATGTTGATGATCAAAAAATATATTACAAAAATTAATATTTAATGAGGAACAACAATATATACGAATTAAAATTAGAAAAAAAAATAATATTTGACAATAAAATATATTCCATAGCATTTAGTGGCAGGCAAAATCTATATAATGAGAGATAATTTTGCTAGTAAATAGTAATATTAATGACCGGATTTTCCATCACTAAAAGAATATATGAGAGAAAATTATGCTAGTGAATAGTCGTATTAATGAAGGGATTCGTTGTCACAAAAATGAACATTTTAGTGACGGTAAATATATTATCACTATATGTTCACTAATGGCGGTATCATATCCCGTCATTAATTGTTTTTATCCTCGGAAGATATAACGACGGGTCGCGATGATAAATTTCTAGTCATTAAAAGTCTTTTATGATGGTTTTTGAACTTTTAGTAACGGTTTTTCTTCTCACGAATGAACAATTTTCTTGTAGTGATTACCATCTTGAAGTGAGTATAGGATCCTGTAGTTACAAAATGTGTTCTTGTAACCATTAATTAGTGTGGTTACCACGAAGATGACAAAATCCCTCTTAAACATGTCTCCATGGTCCCTCCTCTCAACAATCTTATTCAACATTTCACTTGTTGATGGTGTTCCCTTCTGTATCCCCCATCGTGTTCTCCATTCCTCAACCAAAGTGTTGTATTCAGGTGTTGCATTGGCACTTGTGCCCTCTACAACAGGAATTTGTCCCTAGGGACACCCAATGTGCTCTGTACATCGGCCTCTTCCAAACACAATTCTTCGTCTTCGAGTTGTATCGAACATCTTCCAACATCCAACCTTTTGAGAAGGAACTTGATCAGCTTGGCATCACGGCCACAGACCTTAACATCAAAGAGTGAGCCAAATCTTATCTCTTTTACAGCAATATGTTGTTCTTCGCTCAAGCTGCTTACAAGAGTGAACATCTGCTTTGGTGTTGTTCTGATGTTCAGGTACTTTTCATGCTTTGGTTGATCTTCCTCTGGCTGTTTCTTTTTCTTTCTAGACTGTTTGGGTTTTTGTATTTTCTCAACCACTTCTTTGTTATCATTTCTTTGTTTTGTCATCCTCTCGTTGTTCTCTGGTTATGAGTCTATATGTACAACCAATGAAGTAGATGTATCAGCTCTCGTTCTTTTGTCAGATCTTCTCATTTCTGCAATTGTCGGATCGCTTTTTTGTTGAGCTCGACATTTCTGCAATAACAATAGGTACAAAAAATTAGACCAATTAGGTAATTGAAATTCATAATGTGCATAATTATATATAAGAATACACATAATATCTATAAAGAATACACAGGATTACAAGTCCAAGTAATATGATTTTTATTTCATGAGGTATGGTATTGAAAATAAATAATGTACAGAATTATGTAAAGAAATACACATAAACAGTCAATAGAATACACAAAATCATAAACATAAGTATTATCACTATCTGTTTCATGAGGTATGACATTCTAATCAATAATGTATAGAATTATTATATACAACAATACACATAATATGTGAATATAATACATAGAATCACTAGCCTAAGTATTGTCACTTATATATGTTTCATGAGCTATGATATGGGAAATCAATAATGTACAGAATTATATACAGAATACACATAATCTGTGGATAGAATACACATAATCGTAAGCCTAAGTATTATCGTGTATGTTTCATGAGGTTTGCATTCAAATCACCAATGTACAGAATTATATAGAAGAATACACATAATCTATGAATACAATACACAAAATATCAGTAGCCTAAGTATTGTCACTTATGTTTCATGAGTTATGGTATTGGAAATCAATAATGTACATAATTATATACCAGAATAAACATAATCGTAAGCATAAGTATTATCATGTATGTTTCACGAGGTTTTGCATTCAAATCACTAATGTACAGAATTATATAGAAGAATACACATAATCTATGAATACAATACATAGAATCACTAGCCTAAGTATTGTCACTTTCTGTACATTTATGGTTATGAATTTTGTGTATTCGTATTACACAGTAATATATAACCATTGTTACCTACAAATGGTTATTTAATGTTGAATTTTCATGCCAATGTGTAAAAATTTCATGATATATATACAGACATTATGTGTTATTTTTCAAATTTCATAATCTTTTAAACTTCAAACAAGTAAATGTTTGAAGATTCACCTTTTGTTGTGTGTATTTAAATGATCTGATGAAGTTGTTGAGTTTTTCTGAAGTTGTTTCTTGCTTCGTCCTGCTTGTTGTTGTTCGTAGGAGCTTTTTAGAGTTATTTTTCACTTTTGATTGTCGAAAATGGAGTGTGGCTTGAAAAAGAAGACTGATCGACTTTTATATTTTAGTTTTAAAAAAAAAACTGTAACGTGGATTGGACGGATGGAACGGTGTTCGTCCAGTCAGCTCCCCACTAACTACTTGAAACGACATCGTTTTGGCACAAACCTATCTGGTCTTAATGCCTATGACTTTGAATTTGTATTATCTAATATATTTATCTTATGACAGATGGACTTACAAATCTCAATTCGTGAGATGAGTTAGGTCAAATGGTGTGTTTGATTCGCACATGGGAATCGGAATCGGTATGGGTATCAAATAGTTGGTAAGGGTAATGGGTTTTGGTGAAAGTATTTTGCATGTTTTGTAGTAGTGTGGAATGGGAATGATTATTAATAGTTGGGGAAGAAAGAAGGAAGGGAAATGAAACCCTTATTTCATTAGGGTATGAGTTTTTCAATTAAGGGGTATTCCAAACCCATAGTAGTATCCTAAAAACCTATCAACCAAACAATAACAATCACTTTGATACCCATATACCTTATGCCTAAACCCACCAACCAAACACACCCAAAAAATTTAAATTTTATAGTATATAAACTTAGTAATATAATACTATATTATTTATTGTAAAGTCTCTATTACAATTTTTTTTTTTATAAATATTACATTTTTGCTATAAAATATTATATATAAAACTTAAACTATTGACTGTCTGTAATTTACTATATAATGAATTAATGACAGTTTATTTCATAAAAATGATCTATTATAGTTTTCTTATCAAGTAGTGCATTTAAGCTATAAAGTATTATATACAAGGGATTAAAATATTGATTATATCTACAATATATTATGTTATGTTATTACTCTATTTCCTGCCAATAATTGTCTATTACAATTTTGCTATAAAGTACTATATTTATGCTATAGAGAATAAAGTATATTATATATAAGGCTTAAATATTGATAGCATACGCAATGAGTTTTTTGCATTTTTAGTCCCACGACTATGGTGGCACTTGTAGGATTGGTCCATGACTTTCAAACTTTGCAATTTTGGTCCATGACTATTGTTTTTTTTGCAAAAAGGTCCTTCCGGCGCCGAAAAACAAAAACCAGCGAATTTTCCAGCAATTTTTCGCCGGAAAAAAAAATTGACATATTTTCCGTCAATTTATCGCCGGAAAAAAATTCTCCTTTCAAGTAAGATTAAAACTGGCATTTCTAAAAAATTAATGTATTTTACTTTTTATTCAAAATTGACATTTCTAAAAAAATTTCCTTTAGGTTGGCAGATGTTACTACTGGGCAAAATTATTCAAATATTATTTTTACTTTTTAATTTAAATTTAATCATAATATTATTATTTTTTGTTGATCTTGAATTTGTATTAATAATTTTAAATTTGTACTTAATTGGCTAAAAAGTAAATATAATTTAAATTTAAACGAAAAAGTAAAAATAATTTTGAATTTATATTTAATTTACTAAGATTAACTTGGCTACGTATGCTTTTAGAAATGAATTAGTTTTAACTTTAATTAGTTTACCAAAATAAAAAAATAATTAAATTGACTAAATATGTTTTTAGAAATGAATTTGTTTTAACTTAAATTAATTGTTTAGAAATGTCAATTTTAATCTTACTTGAAAGGAGAATTTTTTCCCAGCGAGAAATTGACGGAAAATATGTCAATTTTTTTTTCCGGCGAAAAATTGCCGGAAAATTCGTCGGTTTTTGTTTTCCGGCGTCGGAATGACCATTTTTGCAAAAAAAACAATAGTCATGGACTAAAATTGAAAAGTTTGAAAGTCGTGGACCAATCCTATAAGTGCCACTATAGTCGTGGGACTAAAAATGCAAAAAACTCCATATGCAATTTTATTGTGTTATTACTTTATTTTCTACAATTCTCTATTAGAGTTTTGCTATCAAGTACTACGTTTATACTATATATAAAGTATTGTATACAAGAGTTAAAGTATTGATTATATCTACAAATCCGTTATAACCATTTTAATTTGATTAAACATGTCTTACAAATTGAGACTCGTGAAACGTCTCAACAGGAGACTAGCTCTTTTTATCTTATTAGGTCTGTCTCAATAAGTGATCATAACGAATAATCGCAACACTAATATCTTTATATCCACCAACCGCTATCTAAAATTTTATCAACAAAACAAATTTAATTCCCGCATGTCCAGTCCCTATCTACATCTTGTTCCTGGTTTAAGAGCAATTATTTTGCCATAGTCACATGAAATTTTCAGCCATAGGATGGGCAGCTGGTCAAACTTTTATATCTACTGCTTCTGAAATATGATCACCTTTTTTTCTGAAATTCACACCTCAGTTTCATACTGTACATTTCATCTGGCCATCGTATCCAAACCTTTCTATATTGTTGCCATGCATAATATGATGACCTTATGCACAGTTTGGATGGGTATAGCAGAAAGTGAGGGGGAAAAGTGAGATATAAAAGTATGCAGGAGGGAAATAAACAGTACAATATCATAAAAGTAAAATAAAAGAAAAAAAAAGTTGTCTCTCAATGGGAGAAAAGTCAGAAAAAAGTGGTATGAAGGAAAGTTAAAAGGATCTTAGTGCAGATATAGTGTGTAATTCACTAATTGTGCAATGAAGTGTTACACTTTTAGAGGACGAAAGTGTTACACTTTAGCATGATATTTAGAAGAAAATACAATAATTATTAACCATTTTCTCGTTCTCTTTTTTTTTTTTTTTTTTTTTTNTTTTTTTTTTTTTTTTTTTTTTTTTTTGTTTGGAGAATTTAATCATTTTCTCTTCATAATGTTTCTTCTTCAATTTCGCATAATATTATAACAATATTCTATTTTATAGGTTTATGTTAGTCCTACTAGGATTTGTTATATTATATTAAGAATATTTGGATCGATATACAATTACTTAAATTATAACATCAAATATTATATAGTGCAATTGAGGATATGCGTTCGATCGTTTTTGTTTGTTGATGTTATCATTTTTTGAATCTGAGCAAATAATTCTTCAAATTAATAGCAATATTCTATGTTATAGGTTTATGTTAGTGCTATTGGTAACATATATAGTTAACTTATTAATCAACTAGTATTTTCGCTCGTGCGTTGCACAGAATATATTTGCTATAATATGTTAAGAATATTTAGATCGATATACAATTATGTAAATTATAATGTCGAATATTATATAGTGCAATTGATCGATTATGTTTTCTGATGTTATCATTGCTTGAATTTGAGCAAATAATTGCCCGGTTAATAGCCAATGTGTATATATATGCATCTGTGCTGAAATTTTAGACATTTTATATATCATTGTTTATGATTTGTATTAATTTGGCTAATTATCTCATTGTCCAGCAACTCAGTTATAGAAATTATTTATACGGATGATATATTTTCTATGTAAATATATAACAATTTTATCATTTTTGTATAAAAAGAAAACATAATAGTATATCAATGTAATTGTTTTGAATTACACATTATTGAAAATATTTTTATAAACGACATTGATAATATATTATATATTGTTATTGTAAATTTTTATACTTATTTTAATTTACATCACTAATGAAGTAAATTATCTAGAATTATAGCTTTTTAGTGCTTTATTTCAGAATTACTGAAGTAAAATATCCAGAACTTTAGTACTTCATGGATTATAAGACATTTCTAAAGCAGGTATGTATATATTAGTTTTTTTTTTTAAAAAGTGTATAGATCATATAGTAATTTGATTGTTGGAATTTTTATTTTTTTTTTGAATATTATCATAAGAGGAATTTAATTACGTACATTAACATAATATAGTAATATTTTTTTTAATACTATAATATACATCATAGAGTAATTTGATTGTTGGAATTTTTTTTTGAATATTATCATGAGAGAAATTTAATTACGTACATTAACATAATATAGTAATTTTTTTGAATATTATCATGAGAGTAATTTAATTACATACATTAACATAATATAGTAATTTTTTTGAATATTATCATGAGAGGAATTTAATTACGTACATTAACATAATATAGTAATTTTTTTTTTGAATACTATAATATACATCATTTAGTAATTTGATTGTTAATATATGTACATAAATATGGAATCCATACAGGAATGGAAATTAATAAAATATTTCATTAATTTCCGTATATAATAAGGAATGTAATCATATTTTGAATATTTTGTCAATTTTAGCAATAAATAAAGAAGGTATAAAGAATGATAAGGAATGTTATAATTTCTCATAAGGAATTATTATATACTATTATGGTGACCGATTTCAAATTTTTTGGATTAAAATGAGCGGGAAAGCTAGCACTTCTGTTTTAATATATATATCGATTTTGACTTATTTGACTACTATTAGTTGTTTGACTTGGTTAAACAGTCAACATAAGTGTTTAATTAATTAGCTTTTTGTAACGGTTTATTGCTTCAAAACGCTAAAATTCAAAATGCTGCTCAAAGCAGTTTTTTTTATTAGCTTTTGAGAAAGTCATTTTGCACGTGACTATCTATCAGCTAACAGCTATTTAGCAAACTGATGAGCATATTTTATACCATGATTTAAATAAGATTTTATAGGTTAATTTTATTATTTATATTTTATATTTAATTATATTTAGTTATATTAGGATTAGATAACTTAGTTAATTAAATTTTAGTGTAAATAAGCCTTATTAGCTTAGTATAAATAAATTAGATATTAGTGTGGGTCCCACTTGTTTAATTCCTAATTACATTTTGTTTCCTTTTTCTTTATTTCATGTGTTTCCCTATACGTATCTAATGTTTTATTTTATTTTCCTTATTTTTGTTTTGTTTACTAATTGCAGCGCACGGAGCTTCGAACGGCGACTTGGACTGGTTCAGTTCGGCGGACGACTCTTTAGGGAAATCAAATGAAGTTTTGAATTTGAAGTTGAAATTGTGAGAGAAATCAGCTCTCTGATGTGGTAAGAGCAGTAATTTTAGGGAAAATTGTTGATTCAGAACCCTATAAAAGGAGAGCTATTCTGATGTATTTTAGCAGATTATTCCTTTCATATTCTTAGAATTTTAGAATCGCTTTTCTCCATGTCTGGCTAGATTTTCTTTATTTTGATTCAAGTAATTGAAATTTCAGTTGTGAATTTAGGGAGGTTCTATTTCAGTTGATTTGTTGAATTCATGTACTTCCTGTACCTTTAAGTTAATTTTTCAGGAAAGACTAATAATGAATTAAATTGACAACTTAGTTTATTATTGTTTTCCTATTGCTATCTATGAGTTTATGATCCGTAATTGTTATAAACGATTAGACTCTGTAGGAGTTTTTTCCCAAAATGGTCCCTCGACTATTCCTCATTCTCAATTTTGCATTTCGACTTTCAATTGCACCTAATGTGGTCCCTCGACTTTCAAAAACTCACCCAATTTGGTCCTCCGTTACATATTCCGTCAAATCATTGTTAAAATGGAGGGCGTTTTCGTCCATTTATCTATTGTTAGCCTAATAAACCTTGAAAAATAGTTGAGGGACCATTTTGAGAATAGTCAAGGGACCATTTTGAGAATAGTCAAGGGACCATTTTGGGAAAAGCTATTTTATTTATTTCATTTTTGTTTATTTTCATTTTTTAGACTCTATAAAATTAGAATTTCTATACATTTTTTTTTTCTTACAAATATAAATAGTTAAAATCATGCAATCCATTCTAAAAAATTTTAACTTTTTTACAGACTTTTTCCCTCTATCTAAATATACAAACTATTCCTATGCAGATTTACAATAAGTTTCGTAAATTTTATAAATACTCATTTTCAAGCACCGATTAAAATAATTCTTAGTCACATCTGTAGTACTAAATATATTACTTTGGATTTTTTTTTTTATAAATAAGATATAATATTATTAAACTCAAATTAAAAATAATGTGCCCACAGCACAAAAGATTTTATGATTGACTTAAAAATTAACTATAAATTTTATTGTTGAATACAAATTGACAATTATTAAACATTATTTATAATAATTATTGTGTCTCGTGTAATATACTAAAATTATTAGGTAGGATTTTTATAATTAAGGTATAATTTAATTAAATCAAAATTATTAAAAATAATGTGTCCACATTACAAAATAAATTATACTTGCCTTAATAAAAAAAAATAAGAAGAGGAAAACATATAAAAGATGTCATACAATATCTTAAATAATGTAAATTAATATAAAATTTAATAATTACTTCGAAATCAAATACAGAAAATATTGCAAGAAACATTGACGAGATTTTACTTTTCGGCTCACCTGAGAAGTTTACTAGAAAAATTTACCTTTCGGACCAATATTTTCCCTACATTTTACACTCTTTGGGTGTCTACGCTTGAAAAAAAATATTATTTTCAATGGTAAAAGTAATATCTAATGTGATACATAGTGATTGATTGTCTATGAACATAAAAAAAAATGAAATTTACGGAACTTATTGTAAAACTTCATAGGAATAGTTTGTATATTTAGAGGAAAAGTCTGTAAAGAAAGTTAAAAATTTTGAGGTTGGATTGCGCGATTTTAACTATTTATATTTGTAAGAAAAAAATGTATAGAAATTCTAAATTATAGAGTCTAAAAAATGGAAATAAACAAAAATGAAATAAATAAAATAGTTTTTCCCAAAATGGTCCCTTGACTATTCTCAAAATGGTCCCTCAACTATTTTCAATGTTTATTAGGCTAACAATAGGTAAATGGACGAAAATACCCTCCATTTTAACACTGATTTGATGGAATATGTAACGGAGGACCAAATTGGGTGAGTTTTTGAAAGTCAAGGGACCACATTAGGTGCAATTGAAAGTCGAAATGCAAAATTGAGAATGAGCAATAGTCGAGGGACCATTTTGGAAAAAAACTCGACTCTGTAGCCTGTATTAATTATATTACTGTGATTGGTACATAAAGGACAGTAAGACTAAGTTGCAGGTTGTAGCTATCTCAATCTGTTATTTAGGCTTAGTTATTTTCCATTTAATTGTAATGATGTTATTGAGTGAATATGGAACGCTATCGTCCCCAGTTTATTCAATAACAATTGTTGGTTTGAATGCTTAGTTTGAATCAATTAATTCAGGGAGATCAAAGACTAATTACGGGCCAAGCACCTTGTGCTCAAATGGCATGAGTGGCCTCCCTCAAATGAAAGGTCATGAGTTCGAGCCTCAGTGGAGGAGATATCGAAATTGACTCTTTGTGCTTCAACAGGTCATAGATGAATAGATGCTACAATGTAATAGGGTCAGTTGTATTCAAAAAAAAAGACTAATTACGACTATCTTAATTAGTCTTTGGCTAAGTACTTGAATTGACAATTTATTTGTAAGAGCCAATGATCTAAGTCACATCTTTAACATTTCATTTTCCTTGGATCAAATATCATCATACCTGAACTTGTTTACGATTATAGTTTACTTTATTTACTTATTTCAAATTACGATCCTCATTAGTTCTCTTGGGATTTGACCTGGTCTTGCCACTACTACAAATTACTGGAGTGAGCCAGTATTAATTTTGTAGGGCTTCGACAACCCTGCCACAAGCACCGCATTATATATAGAGTTAGAATCATATGAGATCACTTGTTTAGGTAAGATCGTGAGATCAGATCTTTTGCATCCATTTAATAACTTAATGGTCTAGATTGATTTAAGATGCTAAGTTGAAGTGTGTGCGAACGGTAATAAAATGTGTGCGAATGGTGATTAAGTGTGTGCGAACGGTGATTAAATGTGTGCGAAGGGTGATTAAATGTGTGCGAACGGTGATTGATGTACAAGATTTGATCTCAAAATTTTTTAATGGTCTAGATTGATTAAGATTCCAAGTTGAAGTGTGTGCGAACGGTGATTAAATGTGTGCGAATGAAGTGTGTGTGTCAATCAATCTAGACCATTAAAAAGTATTACATGGATACACAAGATGTGATCTCACGATCTTACCTAAGCAAGTGATCTCACTGGAACCCTACCCTATATATATATATATATATATATATATATATATATATAGTAATGCTTTAATTATAAGGGGTCAAAATTATAAAGGAGATGTTTGGTAAATAGTTTTAGCTGATTGGATTACTGAGTTTGACAAGTTGATAGCATTAGCTGATTGTAGAAAGATGTTTTGTTAATTAGTGATAGTTAATTATATTCAAAATGACTTTCTCAAAAAGTTGATAGAAAAAACTGTTTTGAACCGCTTTTTAAATTTTAGCATTTTAGAGTAAAAAACGGTTAGAAAAAACTAATTAATCAAACACTCATATTGGTTGTTTAACCAAGTCAAACAACTAATAGTGATTAAACAAATCAAAATTGATTGATAAGCTAATTTTGTTACGAAATATGACGGAAAAGTAAAAAAAAAAAAAAAAAAAAAAAAAAAAAAAAAAAAAAAAAAAAAAAAAAAAAA
>NC_044921.1:10682229-10689239 GCF_003576645.1 Ipomoea triloba
TTTTTAAAAAAAAAGGGGAAAAAAAAAAAAAAAAAAAAAAAAAAAAAAAAAAAAAAAAAAAAAAGAAAACAATAAATTTTATACAATTTAAATATAAAACATGAACATATATATATATATAATCATAATGCACGTAACAAAGTATTTTTCTTCTTTATTTAAATTTCACTTGTCACTTTCTTATCAAGTAAAATCATATATTGTTTTACCTCACGAACGTGCGGAGTTTGCTTTGCCCAAGGGAGATGTCCAGCTTATTCCTTTGCTGTGGCCTTGGAGAATGGGTCAGGAAGAATGTTGAAAGTAAAGCCACCGTCTTCAATATTATATTTGGATAAATATGAGACAAGCCTGGTGAAACCATTTTTTGTATGACCATCTGATGCGGGTAATGGGGGAAAGAAAAAGAGATTTGAGATGTCACGGCAAAGCCAAGTCTTACGCTTAAGGAATAAATTATCGTGCTTTGTGAGATCAGACAAACTCAAAAATTTGATAATAAAAATCTCTCTTTAATATAACGTCCACCAATGATCAGTTAGTCATTAAATGTGTCTATTTTTCGTTTAATTATTTGTGTGTAAAGCTCTTAAAGTAATGGATGGAGAACTGGAGATGATATTTGACGTTACTTTGGTATTTCTTGTCGTATATTCTGTCTTATATTTTTTTTTTACTATTTCTTGTCGTGTAACCGGGCTCCACGTTACTCAAGTTTATAACAGACGGTCAGAAATTGTTGCGCAAGAGGTGTTGTGTCTCCCACCAGTAAGCTCTACATACCTTATCGTAGTCTTTGTCAATAGATTTTGATCTTCCTATTACTCTTCGAAAAGGTAAACGTCGTTGTTGTTATCCCAGTAATTCTTTTGTGTCCTACAATAATCTGTTGACCTCTTCACGTGCCTTTATGTCTCAGTTAGATTCTATGGTCGTCCTAAAGTCTTTGGGTTATATATGCTATATCTCATGATGGTTGGCGGTGTGTGATGGAATAGTAAATGACAACTCTTGAGGAGAATCAGACTTGGGATCTTATTAATCTCCTTGCTAGTAAAGCTGCTATTGGATGTAAGTGGGTTTATGTAGTTAAAATCAATCTGGGTGGTTCTCTTTCTAGACCACTGTTGCAAAAATCCCCGCCTAGGCCGCCTAGACACCCGCCTAGGCGCTAGGCGCTCCTAGACCGAGGCGAATTGCTCCCTAGGCCTCCGCCTAGGTGGCCGGCCGCCTAGGAGGCCGCCTAGCGCCTAACTCGGCCGACTGGGTCGAGTTGTCGGCCGACTAGGCCGAATTTGACTAAGTTAACTCGGCCAACTCGGTAGAGTTAGCCGAGTTAACTCGAGCGAGTCGGCCATGTTAATTTTATTATTATATTTATATATATTTAAATTTATTTATTTATATAAGTAAGAGAAGTAAGAGATATATATATAATATATATAATATAATATATGACAGACACCCACACACATGAATTAATTTTTTGTTTTTATAGGTCGCCACCTAGAACCGTTTAGGCTCCGCCTAGACCACTTAGGCACTAGGCGCTAGTCTACCGTCCGACTAGCGCCTACTGCAACCATATTCTAGATTAAAAGCACGCACGGTTTCTAAAGGGTATGCACAAATGTATGATATAGAATACACATAGATGCTTTTCCTGGTAGCCAAATTAATTTCTATACATATTTTCATTTCATTAATCGTTGTTAATCATTAGCCATTGTATCAACTAGATGTGAAAAATATTTTTTTACATGGTGATTTTTCAAAGGAGATTTACATGGAGCAACCACCCGAGTTTATTGCTAGGGGGGTCAAGGAAGGTGTGCAAACTAAAGAAGTCGTGTGGTTTAGGAGGTTTGGTAGTGTAGTCGTTAGGTTTGGTATGCAAAGGAGTGTGTATGATCATACAGTGCTTTATAAGCACGCTAACTATGGTTATGTTTTATTAATTATGCATGTTAATGATATAGTAATCACAGGAAGTGATGCTAGAGGGATTGATGCTTAAGGACGAATTTCATAATAAGGATTTAGGCATACTAAAATATTTTTTGAGATTGAAGTTTTTCGATCCAAGAAAGGTATATTTCCTTCAAAGAGGAAGTATGTACTAGATTTGCTTGGCGGCACCAATATGTTGGGGGCAAAGCCATGTGATACTACCATGGATCCTCATGTCAATATTGTAGTTAGAGAAGGGGATGTTTTCGATATGGAAAAACTTAATTATCTCACTATTACCCGTTCAGATATTGCATTTCCAATTAGCATGGTGAGTCAGTTTATGGGTGAGCTTACACAGGCTCATTGGGAGGCAGCTATCTGGATTATGAAATATCTTAAGGGTGCTCCCATGAAAGTAGTCTTATATGCTTATTATGGACACAGTAGTGTTGAGGCATTTTCTGATGCTGATTGGACTGAGTTTCCAAGTGACAAGAGATCTAAGACAAGTTATTGTGTGTTCGTTAGAGGTAATTTGCACTCGTGGACAAGCAAGAAACATAGTTTTTGTAACACCCCGTAATTTCGTTCAAGCCTTGAGACCGGTAATTATTTCTATCGGGTAATTTATTTGATTTAATTGGGCTTCATTCTTGTAATTGATATATATATTTCTTATTCCGGAATTAATTATTTATTCTAAGGCACAATTCTTGATTTAATTCCTATAAGGGATTTCTTTGGATTGGATCCTTATATTTCCTATAAGTAAGAATATTTTGTAATGGCCCAATTTATTTATTCTTGAAGGATCAATTCCCTACTTACTAGTATTGTAATAAATAATGTAAGACTCATTCTTTATAAAGAGCCCATTATTTAATCTAATTACCCTAATATAATACATACGCTATGTATGTAATGATTTTTACCTATCCATATAAAAGGGCTTGTACTAACCCTTCATACTCTTTTTCATTTCCCTGCAAACATTTCCTTACTACCCTATCATTCCTAAGAACCCTACAATATGCACTATCCTCTATTCTTCAAGATTCAAGACCAAGATTGCTCCTTTAGGATTTCTAGGGCTTGGGTAAGTGTTTATCTTTAGGAATATGCCTTGCATCATCCTATTTTCATGATCTTTTTTTATAAGTTCTTATGGTGTTCTTTTGGGATCTTTCTTTGGGAAAAAAAGATGATCAAGTGGGTGGGAGTGGCTTGTGAAGGAGAAGGAGTTTGCTTGGTTTGAAGTGTGCTACAAGAGGTAACCATCATGTTCACTAAAACCTATTTTACACTCTTGATCTATGTATGATACTTGGTGATTTGGAATCCTGTGGAAATTTGTTGGTTTAGCCTTTGTTCTTGATAGTCTGTGATCTATTTGATGGATTATTGAACTTGTGTTCTTGATCATTTGCATCTTGATGAGTATGAACACTTATTGTTATGGATTCCATGTTTATTTGGCTTTTGAGATATGTATTCTGGGCAATCTGATCATGTTTTTGCATTCTGGACTGAACATTTCGTATTCTGATCTGAGTCTGGGAGTGGTGCGTTGGGTTTACTCTTGCGGTGCACCATAGCGGTATAATGTGTCCCGCTAGAGTCTTCCGCAAGGGTGTGGCGGTAGAGGTTAGCGGGGGAAGGTCTTCCGTCAAAGGGGTCCGTGTGCTTCTTGCGGAGGAGAGTGGCGGAGGGGGCAGTTCCGCCACTGTGTTCCGCCAGGTCATTCTGGATTCTGGTTCCAGTGGCTATTTTGTGATCTGTTGTCTCGTTGTTTCCTCTTTGATTCTGGAACTTGTTTGGATGTTTTGTTGAGTATTTCACCTTGGTTCTGAAGTTGTTATTCATGCCTTTTGATTCATTCTCTTGGTCTATTGGTTGGTTGAATCCTTGGTTATATTCTCTGAGTGTATGTTGTGTTCATAATCATAGATGAACACTGTTGGTGGATAATTCTTGGGGTTGAGTCTGAGGTTGGATGTGGAGTTGTGGATCTTTGAGTATCTTTTGGGTTGTTGAGGGTGAATTAACTGTGGGCATCATTTGCCTCTGTGTTTGGGCATCATTTGCCTCTGTGTTTGGGCATCATTTGCCTCTGTGATTGGGCATCATTTGCCTCTGTGTTTGGGCATCATTTGCCTCTGTGTTTGGGCATCATTTGCCTCTGTGATTGGGCATCCTTTGCCTCTGTAATTGGGCATCCTTTGCCTCTGTGTTTGGGCATCATTTGCCTCTGTGGTTTGAGCTTTTGCCTCTGTGTACTAACTCTGGTTTGGTGGTTGGTATGAGGGATAGTATTGTGGTTGGAGGGTATGGTTTTGTGCTTATCTTTGGCATGAGGTTTGTTTGCTTCTTTATGGTCCTTTGGTTGAGTTGTATCTCATTGTTATCCGTTATTCCTTGATATATTGCTGTTGGTGGTCTCTTTGTGAGTAATCTGTTGAGGTTATGATTCAGTTGGTATTCCGTTATAGACTTGTTGTCTCATGCTCTGTTGGATATTGGAATTGTGGAAGGTGTCCTTGGTTTGATAATTCATTCAGCTGTTATTGTTGAGTATCCGTTTTAACTAAAGAACAGTTCGTTGGTGTGTATATTCTATATGGGTGCGTAAACCTATTTACAAGCTTATTATACTATGTATGTTTCTCACGAGTGTGAGTGGTGGTTGCTTAGCAGTCTTTTGCTAATGGTTTCTTACATGTTTTCCAGGTATAGAGTAAGTCTAAGCGAGAGCACGTTAGAGTTTTATCGTTATGAGGCCTGCTTAGACTAGTTTATGTTTGTTTAGACCTGGGTTTTTGGGCCTGTATGCCTATGTTTGGATTATGTACCTTTGACTAGTATTCCTGTTACGTTTATGAGTTGAGGATTTTATGTTATGTTTTCTTGGATATAGGGATGGCAATGTGCCCCGTCCCCGCTGGGGATCCCTGTCCCCGTTTGAAACAGGGGCGGGGATGGGAAAAAATTTCGGGGATCGGGGACGAGGACACCCCACCCCCCGCCCCGCCCCGTCCCCGAATAATTATTATAATTAATAATTTTAATTATAATATATAATTATATAATTAATATATATATACAATGACGGAGCTGCCCTGGGGGCACCTGCCCCCACTCACCCCACCCCCACCCCATATATAGCTTTGTATGTATATATGTATATATATACCTGTTTTAGATATAAATATATAAAAACAGATACATTAAACAAAGTGTAAGCTAGACAAGATGGTAGAACCGTGTTTTGCTGTAGCAAGGGTCATGTGTTAGTTATGGTATATATATATATATATATATATATATATATATATATATAAAATAGATTAATATACACAAGATGTTAAGTTGACTAGTTGGTATATGTATTCTTGTGCTAAGAAAGGTTTATGGGGTTCAATTCCCTTATTGCTTCAAAAAAGTTTTATGAATTTTTTAATATATATATAATGAGATATGTAATTTATAATTTGTTTTCTATTTGAATTAATTTATCAAATTAATTATGTTTCATATTTTGTTATAAATATTATATTTTTATAAAGTTTTGATATGTTTTATTTATCGCCTATATCCAACAATATTAATGATTATATTTTTTAAGTATTTCTTTTTTTTCTTTAATACTAGTATTTTCGCCTGTGTGTTGCACGGAATGGATTTGCTAAAATATTTTAAGAATATTTTGATCGATATACAATTATATAAATTATAACATCAAATATTATATAGCACAATTGATGAAATTTGTTGGACCGATTATGTTTTATGATGTTTTCCTTACTTGAATTAGAGCAAATTATTGTCCAATCACCCGTGCGATGTACAGAAATTTTTTATTATATATTTAGATAATAAAAAAAAGATAAAATTATAAAAAATTTTAATATTGAACATGTACATTTGTTTGATTATAAGATTAGTGCAAAAGTATTACTCAATTAATTGAATAATATATGACTTGTTTGTCTACCATTATCTTAAAAAGAACAATATGTAATATGACTTATGTAATTATATTATTACTAAAATAAATATGGGAAAAATTAGAAATAATTTAATTATAATTATTATAAAAATAAATTCAACGACCAATGTTTAGTTTAATTATCATAATAATTATTAGGCAATTATTAATAGTCAATTACACTAATATATGTGTAATTATACTTTTATAACTTAAGTATATTCATGTTCACTGTATCGCATTTACTTTTTTATTTCTCCTCGATATTTGAATGAATTAATTGTGATTATTATAAATAATCTAACAACCCATGTTTAATTACTTTTTTTAAGTTTAAATAATTTAAAGTTTTCAAAAGGAAAGTGTAATTAACTTTTTTAAAAAGTTTTTTAAAAATAATTTTCAGTCAATTAGTAATGTCCTTTTCCTTTCCAATTTGCCTAATTTCCATTTCTTTTTTCATTAGAATCTTTTTATATTTTCAATGAATTAGTAAAATCAGTTTTCTTTTTAATTTTAAATCTTTACTATTGTTTGGACGGGAATTTCACAAAGGATTATTTTATATTTATTAATAGTAGTATAGATATAGAAGTATACATAAGTGTTTGAATTATTATTATTAGTGTAAATAATAATTAATAAATTATTTTTTCTTATAAAATTAGGCCGAATTTTTTTTCATTATTCTCACAATTATAATTATTTAATTATTCTCATAATTTGGTAAATAAAATTTTGTTACCAATTAAACTTTATTAATTTTTTTACCAATTAATTAATAATATTAGTTTGTGCAGTATAATATATATATATATATATATATATATATATATATATATATTATATATATATATTAATTTTTTAAAATTAAAATCATAGTTTTTAAAATTAAAATTACACTAATTTAATATATTGACTAAGAATTGACTGGGGACAGGGAATCCCCATCCCTTCCTAATTCCCCGCGGGGACGGGGATGGGGATTATTTTCCATTCCCCGCCGGGGACGGGGACGGGGACGGGGACGGGGATGGGGTCGGGGTTTCGGGGACGGGGACGGGGAGTATAC